>NC_133897.1:52122165-52377165 GCF_964199755.1 Larus michahellis | reverse complement strand
TGTCTAGCCATAGATGCTGGACAAAAAAGTCATAAAAACAAATAAACAGCAAGTAAATTAGTTTTGTGTTTAATTAATTGAGATGTATAGCTTCATGTATTTCTTAAGCATATGAATTCTGTTTGTTCTGTTGGCCATTTCCTCCCACATTTAGTGTGGGTGCACACATTTAAATAATTTGGAATCTTAATTAAAAAAACATGGGTTAAGACTGGAGGAGAAAAACTGAAAAAAATGCATACCGGTGGTAGATCTGGTTAGCTGAGGTTGATTAAAAAATAGGTGGGAAGCTGAGGCATCAGCAGCAAAGATGAGGCTGTCACCTGAGTTATATTTTACTATTCCAACTGCAGCAAACGAAAAAGATGTGCTCTTTTGTCCTCCTTTTGAAATATGCAAAAACTAAGGTGAAAATTTAAGTGGATTTTAGGAAAAGAAGCATCTCATAAAACAATGCCTTTGATATTTTTTTTTTTGTTTTTTTCTCTTAATCAGCATGGATACCATGGAATATGCACAACTTATGCGACAAGCTGGGAACCAGGATTTTAAAAATGGAAATTACTCTTTAGCCATCAGAAAGTATGATCAAGCTCTCTATATGCTCAGCTGTTTAATACAATGGGTCCCGTAAGTATTCTTGAATTACAAGTTGTAAACCATATGACAAGTCCGAAATTTGTACAGTCCTACAGTTAACTCAGAACTGTATTTCCTGCCCTGACACCTGATTTCCTTGTATCTTTGGTCTCACTTTTTAGTGTACCAGTTGTATAATTAAAGAGGAATTGCTGTTCCTGACATATGTGTGGGAGATTAGTTAGTGACTAATCTGAATATTTTTATATAAGCATCAACTATAAATTAGTGTAATTAAAGCTCAAATTAATATTTCATAAACTGTGTTCATTTCTGTTCAGTAACTTCTGTCTCTTAGCTGAAAAGTTGTGGATTAATCTTGCTGTGATTCTGCCACGTACTGGTCATGTCTGTGGCCTTTTGTTACATGGGTCATCCGATTATGTTTAAAATTATTCATGCAAGTTACCTTGTTATTTGGTCTCAGATTTGTTAAAAAGAATTTTTCAGCAGAAGACTTCTTTGGGTATTTCTTTCCAAATATTAAGTGCTTGTTCTCATCAGTTAACATCAGTTGCAAATGTTAATAATGATTAAATAGTTGAGTATTACGTTAACTATTAAATAGTTGTTACTACTGTGTATTAACACTGCTCTTGACCTAATTTGACACCAGCCATTAGTTTAGCAATCTGATCTGGTTAAAGATGTCCCTGCTTACTGCAGGGGGGTTGGACTAGATGACCTTTAAAGGTCCCTTCCAACCCAACACATTCTATGATTCTATGATTAATTTATTTTGACTATTAGCCATTTCGACTAAGTAGTAAAATAAGTCTGGGGCGTATGCAGGGTGTAGGAGCGAGCGAGGACGGAGCTGAGCAGGCTGTTCCCGAGCATCTCCTTTCCCCTTGCCGTAGGTTGCCTCCTCAGGATTTGCTTGCATGCAAGAACATGCTCTGAACGTGTAATTGAAAGAACTTCCTTGACTCTAAATTAGTAGATAGGAATAAGATGAAGGATGCAGCTCCGTGGCATGTACTGTTTGTTTGATCAAAGGCAAGACAGGCTTTCCAGGCTCCCTGGTACCCCATGGACTGTAGTCCTGTAATTTGTGTGCAGCTCTTTCCAGGAACTCTCTTGGATCCACCAGATGCGTTAAATACTTTAGTATATTCTGTTCTCTAAAACACATTTCTTTATTTCTTAGCTGGTGTAAATGCAGATAATTCTGTTTACTTCGTCAACTGGTGATACAGTAAAATGTGTTTAGGTTGGTTTTTGGTGATCAAAATGTGTTTAGCACATTTTCCATCTAGCAGCTTCCATTCCTGTGTCTGTTTTCTCCTGTTCTTGGCCGCTGGCTTTCACTGAGCCGTATCTAGGTGTGTCAAGATGGTCTAAACTCTTTCTGAATCCTCATACTGCGTTGTTCCAGTGGGTTGGCTTTCTGCTTCAGAAGAGACCAAGATATCACTAAGGGTATCATTTAGGATGTCACTAAGAGCTTTTTATAGCTGATGTTCAAATGATCTTTATTTTCTACAACTCCACTTTTGTCTCTGATTTTGTTAGGTGGGTGATACGTAGTTTTTTTTTTTTTTCTTGTTGCTATCTTTAAAGTACAATGCATCCTTTTTCAAGTGACTAAACAGTTACGCTAAAAACATGTTTTTAAGGTGTTCCAGGGACATAGCTGTGCTACACTGCAACAAATCAACTGCCTTGTACAACCTTGGTAAATGGACAGAAGCGGTGTTTTCAGCCTACCAGAGCTTACGCTGGGATCCGGAGTATGTTAAGGTATTCAGATGTTTAAGCTGGCAGTTTTCGCATGCCTTACTTTTTAAATCAAGTGTCAATATCTGCTTTTTATTGTGTTTTGGTTTTGAGGTGTGATAAGCAACTACAGCATAAAATTCCAGAATTGGTGTCTGACTCTGTACATGAGCGTCAGAATTACTGCTGTAATAGTACTTTTAAGAAAATGAAGCAGCCGTCTTTCGCACCAGGAGACGCGGTTCTTTCTGGATCCCAATAAGAGAGGCACCAATGCTCTCAAGACAGATAACTATTTTATTAATATCCCAGGCAAGGTGATAGCAAGTAAAAAAATCTTATGTGCCCTTGTGATGCTGGAGACCCGGGGATGACGCAGCACCGGCCAGGCCTCTGGTCAGGCCACGGCGTGCGGCGCAGATCCCATCCGTGGTGAGGTTCACCAGCAATGGTCTCACGGTAGAGATTCAGCAGTCACTGAGAGCAGTCAGGTCTGGCATGGGGACGTTGCTTTGAAGGCTCCCTTGGGCAGCGTGCCCTAATATTCTTTACATGTTAATAAGCCTGCAGTTCCTGGGAACGGTGTGTGGTGATCAAGAGCATATTGTCTTTCCAGTGGACAGAACAATACGCTACACATACACTTGTGATTAAGTACACATTGACTCAAATACTTGCATGTTAGGATTAAGTAGCGGTTGTACAATATTTAAGATATGGAGGCATACACTTGCATTGATTCTTTTGCACAGTAAATAGTCTTCTGGACCAACCGCTATGGTCTCCCAGACGCTTTAGTAGGAAATATTTGATTTAAATATGATAAAATTGCATGCAAATATCAATTTAACTTGCGCTATATTGCAGCGTGCCAGTTATCTGGTTTGAACAAATTGACCCCACTGTGACTCTGAGCCAGTACAACCTAGATCAGTGGTGAATATAAATGTGTTCGGGTGCCGTTGGCTGAAGAATATATGCACTGTGGCAAATACTGCAAAATGCAGTGACGTGGGAACATAAATATATATTCTGGACCTTGTGACAAGAAAAAAATCCTGTCCAGAGGAGGTTAAAATATAGTTGCTAACAGTGTGCCTCTCATCCTGTAGTTATTTTCCAAGGTTGTATTCCAGGAATTATTACTCTTATTATCTGTGATGACATCAGTAGCGTATTGTGAATACTTATTGCACTTACTGTGAATATTATTGTGAATATTATTGTGAATACTTATTGCAATACTTATTGCACTTTTTTTTGGATCTGTGTGTAGGAAGCTGTAAAAATAGTACTACATGTCATTTTTATAGCATAAGTAGAGAATTTAGGAAAAAATGGTAACATTTTGTTTTGTAGTCTCTGAACATTTTCCCAACAATGGTCTTTTTTGTTCTCCTTTTTTTCCCAGGCTTATTACAGAGCTGGACACTCATTGATCATGTTGTCAAACTCTTATGAGGCGATTTCTATGTTTTATAAAGGTTTGATTCTCCTGAATGCTTCTGCAGATCGAACTCAAATCGCTGATTTTGTAGCAGGAATCTTCATAAGTGTCAACGGTAAATCAAATTAATAACTTAATTTTTCTAAGAGTCTTTCAGTAGTGATGATAACACAAGTTCTTGGTAGGGTGTCCTTTGTGAGATCATTCATTTGGTCCTTAGAGCCACAGATGTCGGAGGGTTATGAATGTGTTGAGTGGCCCAGTCGAAAGGATGTGGTGAACTTGGTCCACTTTGTATACAGCAGCTGCTAACAGTCCCAAAACACTGTGCAGGGGAGTGTGTTGCCTCACAAGAACATGTAAATTGTGGAATAGTTAGAAAAGGTTGAAATTTGGAGTCAGGGGGACAAGGTTGGAGATTTGGAGCTCCAGACCCCTAAAGCTTTAGTGGTTTTTGTCCATACCACTATGATTTTCTTTTAGCTAGGTAGGTATGAAAATAATTAGATAACTCAGCTTAAACTTGAGTTTACAGCACAGTGTATTCCAGCGTGGGGGACTTTCCCTGAGCTTGTAATGGGGCAGCAACAAAAAGAGGGAATTTGGCCTTTCTGTGGCATTGTGTAGGCTTTTTTTGAGCAATGTCCACCCTGTGTCTCCCTCCCTTCCCCTCAGGCTCTCCTCTTCTACTTGCTTTTTTGTCCAGTTCACAGACTTTGTCTGAGGAGGCCTGCAGGCATGCCAGGAGATTGCAGGTTGTCCCCCTGCTGCATTTACTTGAACTCATAGCCCCGGGTTAAGGACCTTGATTATCTTCAGCAGCGTCTGTAGCTGGGCTCACCCACAAGTGGAAAAACCGCCAGAAGGTTCATAATGTCTTGGGGCTTAGTGGTTTTTCTTGAGGGTAGGGATTAATTTTTTTTCCCCTTGTTTAATGAAGACTGGCCGCTGATAACAAGGTGCCATAGCAGTTGGGTGGCCAGTGCTAAAACTGTCGCTGTGCAATGAAGTGACTTAGTTGGAGACCCTCACTTTAAAAGCGCTGCGTATACTAAATCGTTTTCTTGATTGCTTATCCTTGCAGATGAACGAGTCTTTCCACCAACTTTTCCCCCTGCATATGATTATATTTTCAGCGCGAGGTTTGATGCCCTGATTTGGCAAGCGGTGATAGAAAGACTGGCCCAGAAAGGGAAGTGGCGGGTGAGTCTATGGCTGCGGCGTGGTGGCCACTTATGTCTTACCTCCTCAGGGTGAGCTCCCCTTGCCTTCACAGTCCAAAACAGTGGGTATTTATTGTTCCCTGCATCAAATGTCTGGAGTTTTTCAACAACTTGAAAAATACTTCTAGTGATAAATAATTTCTGAAATTAATTTCTTGAAGGGATACAATGAACTTGAAATCCCGCTGGTGTCTTGCTGTTGTCTCTGTTATCATTACGGTGCTGTCAAGAGTCATTTGTCTTGAAAGAAATTAGAGGGGAAAAAAATACATATTTGTGTGTTTTTTATATAAGGGAGACCTTGTATTTTATAAGGGAGACCATATAGCAGCCGTCCAGTACCTAAAGGGAGCCTACAGGAATGATGAGGAGGGACTCTCTATCAGGGAGTGGAGCAATAGGTTGAGGGGTAACAGTTTTAGATTTAGATTAGGGTAACAGGGTAGACTTAGATTAGATATTAGGAAGAAATTCTTTACTGTGAGGGTGGTGAGAAACTGGAACAGGTTGTCCACAGAAGCTGTGGATGCCTTATCCCTGGAGGTGATCAAGACCGGGCTGGATGGGGCTTTGAGCAACCTGATCTAGTGGTAGATGACATCCGTAGTTCTTCCCTTGTCCTCTGGCGAAACTAGGTGGGTTTTCAAGAAGCAAGGTAAAATTTTGGGGGAAACTGAAAAAACGGAAAAAGATGCATTTCTTGCTTTCTGCTCAGGATGTTGTTGTAGCTGGGGAGTCTCATCCTCATGAATGTAAAGCTTCATTCCTAAAGCAAAGGGTCACTTCCAAGGTGTATTGAAGAGGCTCTTAGGGCCTCACCTTTCTACGTGGTTTTTATTTCTGAGGAAAATTTCATCAGTCACGGCTTCCCACAGTCCACTGTGTATTACATTAATTCAGTTGATAAATGGAAAGGGAGATTCAGTATTCTGTTATGATCTTAAAGAAAGATCTGAAATGTTGTCAGCCCTTGTTTGCTTTCCTACAAGATCTGATGAGGCAGTAAAAAGCAAAGTTTCTAAGTGTGCTTGTAAGATCACTTAATGTGGTTTTTTTTCCAGTCTTGTCTGTTGTTGTTGTCTGAGAAGAAAGCATTGCCCACCAATCTCAGAGTCAACCAGTTATCACTGAGGAGTCTCTTTGAGGTAAAGTAGCATCCTTTTTTTTTTCTTTTCTTTTTTTTCTTGTGTCTGTTTCTTTTCTTCCTCTCCACTTTAGTGAGAGATTTTCCATCTTGTATGCAAGGCTGAAACAGATCAAAGGAAAATAAAATGGAAAATAATACATGGACTTTATATCAGATTATATTAAATCATCTATTTTGTCCCTTTTTGTTTGAACATTAAAAAATCCTGAATTTGCATAACTTCTGTATGTAATTTAATATTTCCGTTAATTTGATCAAAAGAAATCGTCTTCCTGTCAAGTGCAGCAAGTTATTCATGTCATGCTTGGAACCTGAGAATTCAGTGCTGAAAAATATCTGACATCAGTTAAGCTGGATATGTTTTCCAACCAGAACAGTTTATGATGTCCGTGGGATAGGGTATTATTATACTTACTGTTATACATGCCAGCCTGTCTCTGTACTGCTTCATGGTGCTGAGTATGATTACAGGGAGTTGATCTGGCTACAGTGCTGGCATTTTCCCTTCCCTCAAAGCCCCAAATTTTTGGTAGGTTGCTTTATACCTACCAACTGAAGGTATAAAGAAGTAAAGATAAAGAAGTTCAGCAACTGCTGAACTTTCTCCGTAAAGACTTTGACACTTTCTAAATGACTTAGAGGATTTTGGCAAGGTGGATACATGTAGCTATAGACATGCTTTCCGATGCCTTTGACTGAGGTGATGGCATCTGTAGACAGGAGGATTTGATCTTAATGTTGCTCTTCTGAAACTTGCTCTTTTCTTTATCTTGTGATTCCTCATGTTCTGCAGCATTTGGGAGCCTCCAAAGCTTTCTATGTTGGCAGGATAAAAAAAAATCTTCCAGCTGTCAGAAGCTGCCATGCTGACACGCGCTTTGCTGCTGGCTGGCCATGTCGGCCTGGTGTGCCTGCAGACCCAGAAGCTCTGCCAACATGAGAACTAGGTGGCCTTGTAGGGCTTGCTGCTCCTTGCCCCTGCTTTTGTGCATGGATATCCCACCAAAATGCTTTGAATGTGTGAAAGGGTGTGCAACCATTGCTTCTGACCCCTCGGGAGCCAGGCTGTAGCTGGAGACCAACTGAGAGCCAGGAGCTGCTGGTAGTTCCGTCAGCTCTGCCGCTCGGGAACAGCTGGTGTCCGTAGCTGCAACATACCAGCTTTCTACAGGCATCTCACAGTGTACATGTATTCTCATGCAGCGGATGCCCAGCCTTTTTCAGTTGCAGTTACGTGAAGCATTTCTTATGGACCATTAAAAAATTCCTTTCTGTATGCACTTTTTTTGTTTTATTCTTCCATTTATTTGTGTGTGTAAGTTAATTAACTATAGTTCTGCTGCACGTAACCTACTTTTTAAAAGGCACGGTTACACATTCATAGAGAAATTCCATTAGGCTTTATGCTGAAGTATACTAGATTTCTTAGAGCACTGTGGTTTTCCTGATGGAAGCTTTAGATGTTAACTGTAGGCTACATAGTACATTTGCTTGGCATTTACTGGCTGGAAAATTAGCAGTTTAGGGCATATTGATGGAATATACCAGAATGTGCCCTTTGGCTGTTACAGCGCTTGTGGTACTTTTGTCAATAATAATCTAAAGTTGGGGCTTTTTCCATAAACACGTTTCAGTTAGGTGCCTGACAGAGTGAGCGGGAGTAATTCTGGGAAGGGAAAGGGGAGGAGAGGGAAAAGGAAGGGGAAGGCAAAGGAAATAAATGGACATCTATTCATAGGCTTGCTTATAGTGATAGCAGAAGAATGAGTGGATGAGAGTACACACAAGCGTGTCTTGGTTAGCTATCATGAGGCAGGTACGCTATGTTGGTGCCAGCGGAGTAGCCCGTATGGGACTTAGCTACGCTCCATCATCCCTTCTGTGTTTGCTGAGTTTTTTGTGGGAATGGAGGGTCAGGGTTCGGTCCTGGATCAGCCAGCCCCGTGGCCAGGCAGCAGCAGGGCTGTGGTGGGGACAAGGCATGAGAGCCTTGGATTAAAATAGCTCCCAAGCGAAGGTGCCATGGTTCTCAGCTCTTAGCAGCACCCTGGCCTGGAGCACAGCAGCAAAACAGTCCTGCAAGGGGTGAACATGCTCCTCACACTGACAGTAAAGCGTGGCAGTGCACTAGAAGACACATATAGGGTGTCTTAACAACAAAAAAAAAATCATTCCTAGGCAAACAAATCAAAAGGCCTCATTGAAAGAGGAGGATAAAAGTGGGTTGCCTTTGCAAAATAGTATGTCCTTTGTTGCTGGATTGGCCACCAAGTCCTTGCTGTTCTAGTGGCTTTGTTGTACATGTGGAAGACTCGAAAGAATCAAGATGAAAGATCCCTAAGCACTGCTTCTCTTTTGCAAAAATCAGAAAATGTGGCTTTCTGACAACTCAGACTTCCCCTGCTGCCACTACATAATCCCTGTAATTTGTTGTATTTTGATTTGGTAACTGTGCGCAAACAGTAACTCTTGCCAGTCAAAATTTGGCATGAGGTGTTAGAAAAAAAGATTTATTTGTGGATGTTGGAAGCATGTGTGAAGACTGCTATTTAAAAAGATGACTGGCACAAATGGAGAAATTATGTCTGAACACTGTTTCCGAGCTCCCCCTCATGTCCTGATCCTTCTGGCATATTGTCTCAATTTCCGTCTGAGCTTCCTCTGCCCACCTCCAGAGTTCCCCATATTGCTGTACCCCTTGTAGACTTGTGCTTCATGTTCATCAAAGTCCTTGCTGGAACATCCTTTTTCAGTTCAGCCGCCTTCTGCTCGGGCTGTGTGCTTTCAGTCTTGGTCTGTAAACTTCCCTGTAAATTGCGTACTTTTATCAGATCACCTTCTAGGAATTTATCTCACCAAAAATCTGTCTTCTAAGGCTGAACGCCTTTTCTTTGCGTGAGCAGTCATTATCATTGTTGTCTTAACAATGTCAGATGCTTCCTGAGCTGGATAAGAATCGGGCTTTGCCCTGCTTTCCAGCCATGGGGCTCCTGAGCTGTAAAAGGACTGGTTACCCGAGTTCCCTAAACCTCTTTCCCCCAGTTTCTAATTCCCTTTCCCTAATTTCAAGTGTTTCTCCAGCCTTCTCTTGCTTTGGGGTAACCGCCTGCATAAGCTGCCTCATCCAAGCTTAAAAGGCACAATATCTGGTTACAGCGATGTTTGCACTGTGATACAGTGACATTTAATAGACAGGTGTGAGGCAGAAAGTTGCAGTCAGTTACAGGAAGAAACATAGAAATATTATAAAATAGACTTCAGATTCAGTACTCTTCAGAGCAGGACAAGATTCTTTTAAGATTCATTAATATCTCTAGGAGAAATGTATTTGTTATGAGCTTGTACTGGAATTGTTACATATATAATAAATATTTAATTTTACATTGCATATGGCGTGATTGTTATTGTTCCGCTGTTTCTTGTCATAAAAACCATGGAAATAGGATTGAAAAAGAAATGCCTTTTGTTTCTATGTGAAATATTGTGTTGTAATTGTTCTCTTTGTTATCAGACTTCTGAGTTGTATGGGCATGGCGAGAAGATGCAAGAAGTCGCGGAGTTAGTCAAGTGGCTAATTTCCATTGGGGCGAAAGTTGAAACCATTGGAGTGTATCTGCTTCATGCTGTTATCAGACTGTGTATCAAAGCAAGTGAGTGGCATCTGCAACTAAGATAAAACAATGGTGGCCTTCATCAGAGAACTGACATCTAGAGCTTTTTTGATATATTTTTCAAAAAAAACCAACTAGGGTGATCAGATCATCTAGGTATAACCTTGCATGTGCGAATAAGGCACTTTTTAAAAAATGTTGTAAACGCTCTTTGATCATCTGTGCCTGTTACTGGTACAAACTTAATATGGTTGTTCTTTTCCATGGTTTGAAGCAAGAATGTGGTTGATGTGAGTCTTTCAGAACCTGAATAGATCTACTTTGACGAAAATATAGTATTTTATCCTGCAGCTTCAGTGTGGAGCAACAGTTTCTGTATGCGCTAAAGAGTCGTGAGTCAACCTCAGAGTTTCATGACGTCCCCCACAATGGAGCTGGCTCTTAACTTTGATTTCGTTTAAGTATTTCTTCCCTCTCCTACTCCCCATGTTCAAGAAAAGGTTTCATACAGATGCATATTGCCACTCCATAGGGTTAAAAAACAGGATCTATTTCTGAGGTATCTCTGTTTAACATTTATAACAAGTGGAGTTTTTTTCATCGTTTCAGGAAAGAACCATCTCTTCAGGTGGTTGCTGACTCAGAGGCCAGACTTGAAGGATAGGATCAACCAGCGAGACAGAGATGGATGCACCCTCCTGCATATTGTGGCATCTTCCAGTGAATATTCCCAGAAACGCAGTAAATACAATTCTTTTTTTTTTTTTTGTGTGTGTGGTGTTTTTTTTTCAAATCGAAAAAATGAGTACTGGAGGAAAATTTCAGACCCTGCTGTTTACTATTTCGTACTAAGGAAGAAAATGAGGAAGTCCTTTTATCTGAATGTGGACTTCGTAATGGTAACTAATAATTTAAACATTTCAACAATTCCCTTTTAAAATTGTATACCTGATTTGTGACCAGTTTCTTTGCTCTTTGGTTTGACTGGTTATGATTTCCCCACAAGTGTGCTGCAGTTTTCAGAATCATAGAAGTTATCTTCTGAAGTTTGATGTGCCCTTAAAATGCTATTAGACCACCTGGGACCTATCCTTTTCTTTTAAATAGGTGAAGGTGTAAAACCTAAGTAGCAGTGTACCTTGGCAGAGGAGGAAAATGAAATGCTTTCCTTTGTATTTTCTGTGGTATTTCTTTAATGTTGACTGAGCTTGGCTTTTTTCTTGTATTTCTTATTCTGCCCACCAGGTGGCAACAAGAAATAAGCGTCAATGCCAAGATAACACCAGACTTTAAGCTCATTAAAAGTGATGACATTCTGGTGGTTCTCGTTAATAATACGAATGAAATGCACACAGCCTATATCTAAATAATTTCATTTTCTGGAAAGGTGTGACGTGTCTTTTGCAGAAGGTCCATCTGTTGCTAAATGATTCCCATTTCCAGAAGAGACTGTGTGTGTATATAGATTTATTTTTTTATTAAAGTTTATTTATTTATAATTACATTTATATAGTATATGTGTTATATACAGAGTATATATTTTTATATGTGTTTGTTTCATAGAATCATAGAATGGTTTGGGTTGGAAGGGACCATCTAGTTCCAACCCCCCTGCCATGGGCAGGGACACCTCCCACTAGATCAGGCTGCTCAAAGCCCATCCAGCCTGGCCTTGAACACTTCCAGGGATGGGGCATCCACAACTTCTCTGGGCAAAGAGAAGTTATATTTATATTTATCTAGCATCAGTATTATCTATAGAGTATATATTTATATATTTATTGGAGTTTATTTATTTATATAGTGTGTATATATTATATAGAGTGTATGTTTATAAATATTTAGATAAAAATAAACCCTTGCACCCATTATCAAAAAATAATCCCTAAAATAGCTTGAATGATAAGGCTTTGACAAAGACACTTGTGTTAGCCTGCATCATTTTACCCTCGTCTAGGTTTTGCTGTGTGGTGTGGTGGCGTGCCCGGGGGAAGCGTGGTGGTCTAACGCTTATTTGGTCGCCATTGCTCAGTCGTCTTCTTGCTGGTTTGGTGCTCCTGCTCTCTCCCAGCTGCTCTGAGGGCATGGCTTATAGCAAATGTGCCGCTCTGAAGCAAGAGGAGTACAGAGAGCTGGTTGCAGGGCTGTAAAGTTTCCCCTGGTAGTGCAGTGTGACATGCTAAGAGAGGAGCATGTAATCTTCCAGGATATTAGGTACTGTGTCAAGACTTTAAGTCACCATTATATTTATTCTGTTTATTATCTGTAATAATTACTGTGAAATGCTATAGAGGTTAGTAGTTTCTGCTGAAAGCAATAGTACCTGCCCTTAATCAAACTGGACATCTTTGTTATAAGGCTTATTACCAAGAAAATCATGTTTTGTGTTATGTAGGAAAGAAACTCGGTGCCTAGTTGTGTATATTCGTGCCTGAATATGTGAAATATTCTGGTTTATTGAGTCACTTTCCAAACAGTAGCAAAATCCCTTGTTTTGGTTTGGTTTGGCTTGGTTTTTTTATATACAGGGCAGTTTGCCTAGAGCCTGGAGAACAGGGTTGGGACGTAAGGGAGGAGGTGAATTCCACATACTGCCTCTGGCCAGTGAGATGCTCATGAGGCACGCAGTCACTTTGTGTTTCTGTGCCCTCGTTTCCCAATTAATGATAATGAAGATGGAATTTTATTTTTTTTGAAGGGGTTTCTTTTGGGGAAAAATACCTAACAGTACCTCATTCTTATGACACTGGAAAAATTTAGATTTTTTTTTTTTTAAGTTAAAATTATGCTAGAAATTGTGCCAGGATTTAAAAATACAAAGGAAAACAGAACAAAACCCTTGAAAAATGAGAATTGTTCTTCCTCTCATGTTTATTCATGTAATGTTTTAGGCCAAACAGAAGATGTGATCATGCTCCTGAATTTTGGGGTTGATCCCACCGTTCCAGATGCACGGTCGAGATACGTCGTAGATATCTTGAAAAAGAACAAGAACTTTGATGCTGTAAAAGCAGTCAGCAATCACATTGAGAAACACACTTCCTTTGAGAAACGGACAGGTACTACATGGACTATGTGCTTTTTCCATTTTAAAATTTTATCCTTTCAATATAAAATTGTTGTATTGGTAATTGGTAATAGGAGGTGGGTTTTATGTAACTTTTCCTATGAGTTGTCACCCTGATCAGTGAATGATGAACATTTTGTCCTTGCCTGAAGGTGAATGATGTCCAACTGATCTTCTTGGTATATCAGGCAATAAGTAACAAGTTACTATAAGCCACTGAGGTTTTTTTCTCTTAACGTGAGGCTCCCCCCATCGTAGAAACTGCTTCTTTTTGGTGCTTTTTCAGTTTTGATCTTTTACCTTCACTTCAGTTTTTGGAAAATGAAACATTTTGTTGAAGTATTTGTGGCATATTTAAAATGCTTTTAATAAAAAAAAAATATTGACAGAAAAATGGGAAGCTCTGAAATGATGAAAATGTGAGTGAAAAGTTGATGACATTTTTTAAAACAAAATAACATTTTAGTAAGAGCTCTTTGTTCACAAAGTTTTAGCCATCTTTGATCTGTGTCAGTGATATGCAGCTAAAATTCTTCTACTACTTGGAAAATTTTAACCTCTGCACATAGTAGCAGAGCAGACTATCAGACAAAAACTTTGAGAGCCTCTCATAACCAAAGCGGGGGAGCTAAAATATAGTTACACTCTTGGAGTATGGGGAAATTTCAAGGAATGTTTTAAAAGTGATTAATGATATTTCTAGGCAGTTTGCAAAGCACCTGTTGTCATGCAGAAAGACACAAATCTTAATTGTCCCAGTGCTAATATGAGATTTCATGAATGGGGGTGATAAACTGGTTTCCAGTCTTCTTTTTTATAATAGCCTGTCAGTTCTGAAAAGGATTCCGACTTGTCTGTTTTTTTATAATTTTCCATTCTGGAAACTAACGTACCAAGTGTGATTGCCCAAATAATGGGAATTTGCTCTTTCACGCTTATAAACGAGAATGAGAAAATGTACAAAGTGTACGATACCACCCCAGTGTGACAGTATTGAGACTGGATAACCCTTATATAGTTTCTTGTCTGCCCTAACAAATGGATCAAGCCTGAGCTGCCTGGACTGCAGTATGGTCGAGAGGTGCTAGCTGGGGCAGGAGATGGGGAGCTGCCTACCCTCAGGACTGGAGGGTCTCTGCAGGATGCACCTTCTTGGCAGGAAGGTGCTACAGCGTGGTTGCTACTTACGTCCTAGCTCAGAAAGAAACTGCAGTGGGCCACAGACATTTCCAGTAGAGGATCCAGTCGTAGGAGGCCATTCGGAGAAGCCCTTGTGAGTATCCACATGAGAACTGACGGATTGGCCGGTTAGGCAAGATGTTCCTGCAGGACTTTGAGGTTCAGAAATGAGGAGGTAGATCCTGCAGCTGATCTTTTCAAGCCACGGCTTAGACTGCTGTTTAAAAATAAGTCCCAAGCGTGGATGCCGTTCATCTTGAAAGCATTTCTTCAGTACGGCCTTTCTCAGATGGCTTGGTGCCTGATGTGCTTGTTTTCCCTGGCACTAACCAACCTGAACTTTAAGGTAACACCTCTATTAGCAATATAGGTGCTATAGGTATTAGCCCAAAGCAAACCTTTTGAAACTGCACAGATGGAGCAAAAGACTGCACAGGCAGTTCAAAGTTGGCAAAAAGCAAAGTTTTTAGACTGCATCTCTGTGTTCAGGTGTGTATTGCATCTAGGTTTACTGGAAAGCATTGGGTTTCACTGCACTTGCATCTTATGGCTCCTGGCAAGCAGATTCCCACAGTTTGTGTTTCTTTACTGTAGAGATCTCTGCTCTGGAGAAGGTCTTAGCCCAGCGGTTCTCAGTTAGAAGGTTAACACCAATCCCCCTCTGGTGGTAATTGTGTTGGTTGGTGTTCCGGGTAGCCCAGCCCGTCTTTTGTGGTCAGTTTTTTTTTTTTTGTTTGTTTGTTTGTTTTGACAATGCACAGCCCCCAAGAGTTTTCTAGGCTTAGTGCAAAGTGAGAGGCTGGAGAATAAGCCACTGCTTTACAGGGAACAGCCTGAGGTTAGTCCTCATTGCTTAAAAGACGACCAACCTTGTCTGTCTCTTTGTCCTAAGGGATAAAGCTAGTGTTTTGTTTTGTCTTTGACGTACTTGAATTCCTCAAAGCTTTTAGAAAAGTCAGGCTAAGTCTTTCAGTTTTCCTTTAAGGGCATTTATTAGGACATAATTTATAATCTGGCATTGCCCATTACCTAAGTATCTCTTAAAACTCGTAGGTGTGATTTTTGATGTGGTAAGGTTTTTTCTGTGGTGTTTTTTTTTTTTTTTCTTTTAAGAGGACAAGTTATTTTATGGCTGTATTTCTTAAATGCCACTGAGGAATCATACAAGCTCAGGACACCTGATTGAAACTGTGCTGAAAACATTACCGGTTTCAGTCATCTACTCTAAAAATTCTGAACCACGGTATCACTGCGAGGCAGCAGTGTCCTGCCTGCACGCAGATCAACTTGGGAACTATGACAATTTTCAGCTTAGCGTATTATGGTAAGGAGTGTATTCGATGAGTGTATCAAATATCCTTTGGGATATGAAGTCCATCACAGGACTGGCTTTGGTAGTAAGAGTTTCAGCCATCTGATTTTAACCTGCCACTGCACATTTCTCAGAGCCCTGAGATGCAACGTATTGCAGTCCTGCCCTGAAAACGTGCCAGCAGGGAACTGGGTTTTCAATTTCTGTAATGTTTTGCAGGGGAGAATGAAAGCAGAGACACAGCTGATACAGATTCTCTCCTGGATGTTCTTGAACAGTTTGTCCAGTTCTACAAAGTTGAAAATGGAGCACATCATAAAAATGTATTGAAGGAAGATGCAGTTAAGCAATTTATGAAACTGCTGTCTTCTCTGAAAGGTACAGCAAGTTCCCATTTCTCCTCTTCACAAAACTTAATCGTCGTGAAAAATGTGGTTAATGCTAACATACAGGTTTTGCTCTTTTACCCTTCTTTCCTTTCCCTGTTTCTGCAGCTGATATTACTGGAGCAGTGCGCTTTTACTTATTTTAATGTTGTGTTTTGCACTTAGAACCACCAGAACATGCACAAAATTTCAGTGTGATGAATCAAAATCAAAATGTTCAAACTTACTTGGCTGTCAGCATCAGGACAAAAGGATGCAAGCGTTGCGTTTTGCCGTTCTGTAATTAGTTCATTATTCTGAAATTAATTGACAGTGAGATCAATTTTTATTACGTGGTTTAAGTGAGTTATGCTGTCTTGACTGTCTTGCAGAAATCCCTGAAGGGGTGGTTTGCAACATCTCCCCTGCCTGTGCTAGCAGCTTCATAAAGCAGTTGCTGGAGAAGCAACTGTGGCATAAAGTTTTGCTGCTGCTAACAGGGAAAGCCAGTGGGGAAGAGCCGTCAGGTGGAGGACTCTTCAAAAACTGCAATCTTTCAGACGTTGACATCGGCAGCGTTATCCAATGGTGTGACAAATCGGATAAGCAAGTGAACCTCATAAGATGCTTGATTGAACGAGGAGGTGAGAAACTATGCAATATTATTATCTTGTTGTAGATCTGCTATTTTACTTGGCATGTTTGGAGCACCATAGTTCAGAAATACCAATGCATGTGTTTTGTGGCTATGTATAAGTGCAGCAGCTTGTTGGGAGTGCGGTCCATTGGCTGCATGCACTGCATGCAACATCGGGAAGCTAGTAAGGCTACATGGGATGGAAGATGTTTTTCAAATGAAATTTGGCTGTCAGGCTTGGTAAAAGGTAAAAGACCAAAGATTATTGTTGCTCATTTGCTTGTAGTTTCTTTGTTTTTTTTAATTTCTCTGTCTTCAGTCACAATATTATCCTGATTTCATAGAAACTGTAAGCCACAGTCTTTGCGTTCAGTCTGTTGTTATAAGTAATTGACTACTTCAGTGATTTCAAAGGCATGACCAGACGTCTGTCTTTTTTTAGCTAGTGTGGACATCATTGTTTTTCTCGTTTTGCAGGAGATTACTCCTAGGATTACCCTGCATTTTTCATTTCATCTTATAACTTGATTTTAGCTATAAACTATGGACACACAGTCCTGCTGCAGCCTTGTGAGTGCCAGAGGTACAAGGAGGCTTATTGTTTCAGTCAGTGACTGCCTTGAAGAAAATATATTCTGGATTTTCTGTCTTCCTATCACAACAGGAGGATTGGTTGCTGAGCTTAATAGGAGATCAGAGGACATTCTGAAGATTTTCTTAGCCAATAACACTTTAACAGTTACATGTAAAAAGCTGACTAAAAAAAATATGTTGCCTGCTCAGTAACCAGTATGCACCTTCATCTGTTTAGAACTTTCTGTAGTTTGCAGATCTGACGTATCGGATTTAACCCCTGATATTTCCATGTCCTTCACACCAGCTCTGCCAGATGGAACCGGAACCAACTCTGAAACACCACTGCAAATGTGCCTCAAAAAGAATTATTTTGAACTGGTATATTTGCTGCTGACCAAAGGTGCAGATCCTCGAAACGTCTCCGTTGCACAAGGAGATACTCCTTTGCATGCTGCGGTTTCCATCTATTTAAATAACAGAGGTAAGGCTTTGGCGTGCCCTGGCCTAGGGGACACAAGGGGCTCTAGCAAATGTGCACTGGTTGTTTTCAAAGCAACTGGTGAAAACATCCCCGTTTCTTACCTGTCCAGCCTGTTGCCCCTTCTGCTGCTGTCTACTGATGTGATAGCAGCAGGTCAGGATGTTTGACTGTGTCTCAGCCCCAAAGTTTGCAGGCCAGAGGATACGCACCCGTCTTTGTTTAGCTGATGTGTTCTGCTTTGTGGTTGCAGTGGCTGGGACTATGAGGAGAGTCAATGGCAGCTCAAGTGACCAGGGGGAATCAAGCAGTTGTAATGTCTCCATCAGTTACTGTTTTGTGGACGTATTCTTGTTTAATCAAGCTGATTTAGAAAGGAAGGCTCCTCTCTGAAACCCTGTAAAATGTGCACTAGGTGGGAATGAAGTAAACGGGGAGGATCTAGGAAGAAACAAAGGTAAAGGCAGAGCAATGGCAGCAGACGTTGAAGGAAATCCTGCAGTGACATCTGAAGTCCGTTTCCCAGTTTTTGTTCAGTTGTAAATCAAGCAAAGTTTTGTTCAGAGAATTGAGTGAGAGAATTGTAAGGCTTACATTTTTATATAAGAAATTAAGATAAACTATCAAATTAAGCCCCCAAGTCAGGTTTGATTTTAAATTAAGAAAAAATGCATTTTTGAGTTGAAGGATTAAAATAATTAAAAATACTGATTTTATTCATTTTTAAAGCACAAAAATTCTATTTAATACCTTTAGAGAGATTAAAAGCATAGATACTGCCAGTTGTAAATTTTAAATCAAAAGATTAAGAAGTCCAATGCCAATATCTTGTCTTAAGTATTTTTCACTGTGTAGAGTTTTTGAGGTGGAATTTCTTTACAATTATTTTGGTGCGTCACTATTTAACAGTTAGGAAAAGAAATGTTTCGCGTATATTATCTGGTTTAAATCACATATGTTACCTGGATTAAATGTAGAAAGCTGTAGAACATTTCTTTTCTTTTTTTTTTTTTCTACCAGGGGGATATTGGACTAATCTTATTTTGTAGGAAATTGCTTTAGGGACCTCAGATACCAGGAAATAATTGGGATTTGCCACAGATGGTTTTAGTGAACCAAAGTTATCTGCAGCAGATTACTTCAGTGTGGCATATTAAAGTGAACCAAATGACCCCAGATCAGTACCCAGAGCTGCTGCATGCCCAAATGACCAGAGTCACCAGCCTGTCCTGGATAGCAGTCAGGGCTGATGTTGGAACAGGAGCAAATGTGTCTGCACCCAGAGGTTAAAAAAGGCATGAAATTGACTGATGCTACAGGAACAGTTGCAGCACTAGGGACTTCTGAAGCTTTGCTGCTGTTGTATCGTTCTCCCTGAATGTTAGAAAAGCTCATTTTTGAGCCATTTCAAATAAGTGTGTTTTACAAATATGAAATGTAGGTATTTTTTTTTCTTTTGAAAGCAAATTGATTTTCATTTAATAGCTGCAGAAAAAAAAAGTAGTAAAAATTGTTGGCCTACTAAAGTAGCCTTGTAAAGCAAGTGATTTTTTTTTTTTAATTGTATTTGTTCTCTTGCTTTCAGATGCTACTGGTTTAAAGATCCTGAACTATCTACTTGATCTCTTTGCTTCAAGACCTTCTGACTTCCCATATCTTAATCCAAACATACAAGATGAGAATGGAAATACAGTGATGCATGTTGTTTTTCAGAGAGGATTTTCAAAACAGGCTAAGAGAATAATGGAATCAATGGCGAAATTTGATGTTAATTTTAATATAAAAAACAAATCGGGAAGAGACGTGAGGCATAGAATTAAGAAAAATGACCCACTGCTACTTGCCTGGAATAATGCTGCACTGGAGAAAAAGAAGTACCGGCAGGATACAGCAGGGCAGTCGGTTAAAACATCTAAGCCCATTCAGGCCTCTGAGATTTCACAGCCAAAGAGCACAGGGCGTTCTTCGTCTGGGTCCTCATTAAAGGCACCATCTGGCAACGCAGCACATAATGATTTAAAAACTCCTTGTTCTGTAAAGACAAAAAAAGGTCAGTTGGCGAAGCAGGAAACAGAAAGAATAAACAGCCCCTTAACACTGCAGGAAAGTCTAGTGCAGGCAATCACAGCTCTAATTCAGCAATTGAAATTGGGTGACGCTCTGAGAAAGGATCTTCCTCTGGTACAAAAGCCATCTTCAGCCCAGACTAATTTGGAAGAGGGAGGAAATGCGTCCTCACAACCTTGTGGAAGCATAGCTTATCCTGAAAGAAAAGGGGATGGCTGGGAGAAAAAGAAGAGAGCAGGGGAATTCAGTATGGCCCTGCCTAATAGAGAGAAGGAAGAACCAGAGGAAGAGAAGGGGAAGATTCTGGATATTGAGGCATATGTGCAGGAGTTTGATAACATGACCTGGGAAATAGAGTGCGCTCCTGAAATGCTGAAGACGCTGGGCAGCAAAACCGTGCCTCATTATCTGAAAACTAAAACTATAATGGCAATTAAGCAGCTTGGCAATGGGGAATGGACTAGGGGCCTTCGGAAGCCACTAAAACACTTGAAAGCTGATATCCAGCTGTATGAAGCCAAGTTGGACAAAGGTGCAAGAATGCTATGGGAGCTTGCGATTGACTTTTCTCCTCGTTGCAGCGAGAGTGCGGAAAAGATTATGGAGACAGAACAGACAAAAAGTCTTTCAGAAAAATCTGGTAGAGTTTATACGGAAATAATCAGAATTTGGGCCATTGTTCTCGATCACTGCAAGCTGAACCGTGTCTTAGATAATATATGTATTTCCTACAATCGTGGTTTATCCTGCATCTTGAGGAAAAAGCTCAAGGGCATAAACGAAGGGCATCAGAACCACAATCTGTCAACAGAGAAGCGTGTTCCACGTTGTTACGTTGAAGACCTAGAGGCAGAAAAATCCAAAGAACATACCATACCTGAGTATTTCCCTCCAGCCAGTGCAGCAGAATTAGAATACAATATAATGAAATTTCACAGCTTCAGTACTAACATGGCGCTTAACATTATAAATGATGTACATTCTTCTGTTGAATACCCTTTCCGAGTTGGGGAGTTGGAGTACGCAGTAATTGATCTCAATCCAAAGCCCATGGAACCAATCATTTTAATTGGGCGAAGCGGGACAGGGAAGACGACTTGCTGCTTGTATAGGCTTTGGAAGAAATTTTATTCATACTGGGAAAAATCCACCTTGGCAAATGCTCCTCTGCTGGCGAGGCAAACATGGCAGCAAAGACAGTGCAGTGAGGTTGAAAAAGCTAGGTTAGAGGAGGAAGAGAGTGAGCTAAAACAGGACAGTGACGATTCGAGTGAGGAGCAGGTGGACGACGAGCAAGAGCAGGACAGCGAGAATGAAAAGGTTCCCGTGGGCACAGCTAGTGCAGAAACGATTTCATGTCATGACCACGAAGAAGACCAAATGCGTAGTGCAGAAGCATCAAACAGGCTGGAGCACCTGCACCAAATCTTCGTGACAAAAAACCCTGTCTTGTGCCAAGAAGTTCAGAAGAATTTCGTTGAACTTAGCAAGTCTTCCAAGATAACCAGTCACTTCAAGCCGCTGGAGCCAAACGTTCACAAGCTACAAGACATTAAAGATGAAAATTTTCCGCTGTTTGTCACCTCCAAGCAGTTGTTGCTATTACTGGATGCATCCATGCCTGACCCATTCTTTCCGAGAAATGAAGATGGAAGCCTTAAAAGAATCATTGTTGGTTGGAGTCCTCAGGAAGACTTGGTTGTACCAAATTGGCAAGATGAGGATGAAGAAGGTAATGTTGAAGCAGAACATGGTGATCATGAAGGAGCTGCAGATGCATACTCTAGGGAAAGTGATCCTCGGACTTTTGTGACTTATGATGTATTTGCAAATGAAATATGGCCAAAAATGATAAAAGGTAAAAGCTTGTACAATCCAGCACTGGTTTGGAAAGAAATAAAATCATTTCTGAAAGGCTCTTTTGAGGCACTCAGTTGCTTTGGAGGTAAACTTACTGAGGAGCAGTACAAAAAGCTAGGCCGAAAGAGATCACCGAACTTCACAGAAGACAGGAGTGAAATCTATCACCTCTTTTGTCTTTATCAGCAGATACGATCACAGAGAGGTTACTTTGATGAAGAAGATTTGCTGTATAATTTATCTCAAAGGCTCTCAAAGCTCAGGGAGCTGCCATGGTCCATCCATGAGTTTTATGGTGATGAGATACAGGATTTCACCCAAGCTGAGCTAGCACTGTTAATGAAATGCATCAATGACCCTAATGCCATGTTTCTAACTGGTGACACTGCCCAGAGCATAATGAAAGGAGTTGCTTTTCGTTTTAGTGATCTGAGGTCACTGTTTCATTATGCGAGCAAGAACTCCATGAACAAGAAGCAACGTGTTAGAAAACCAAAAAGGATCTATCAGTTGTACCAGAACTACAGGTCCCATTCAGGTAGAGTAACAATTTTATTTATGATCTGAACCTGCGCTCTTCAGATGTCACTAATGATTCGTGTTTTCTACTGACCAATTCAAAGCATCTTTAAGCGGCCTGTTTTTTTAAGAGATCAGATGGTCAGCTTTTTCTGACATGCAAATTTTGTATTTTGACATCTCAACTGGAAAACCAAGAATGAATGTTTTTAAAATTGTAATTTTTTGAACACTCATGCTTACTGCATGTTTTGACTTTATTTGTTTGAAGGAAAACTTAACAAATAATCATACCCATTCCTGTCATCCCGACCCCAAATTGCTAGACTTTGCAGCACTGCTGTGCTGCTTCTGCTCGTCTTATTTGTTTCTCTTTTATGACCTTCATTTTGTGAGGGCTCTGCTGAGCCTTTGTAGCATGCTTTCTCATCTTTACAGGCCCAAAAATGAGGTCCACTCAAAATGGCAGAAGCATACAGTGGACCTTACAGCTTCTCTCTTCTCTGACTAGTGTTTTTGTTATGATATTTCTTGATTTCAAAATTCTAATAAAGTCTTTTAAAAAAGTGTGTTTGCGAAAGAGTATGAGACAGTCATACTGATGTTTAAAATCTCTGTTCTGTTTATTGCAGGTATTCTCCGTTTAGCGTCTGGAGTGGTTGATTTGCTTCAGCATTATTTCCCAGAATCTTTTGATCGGCTACCTAAGGACTGCGGTCTTTTTGATGGACCAAAACCTACAGTCTTGGAGTCCTGCAGTGTCAGTGACTTAGCAATTCTACTGAGGGGCAACAAAAGGAAAACACAACCCATTGAATTTGGAGCACATCAGGTTTGCATTTCTTAGGTATATGGCTTTTTGCAGATTCTTCCATCTCTGTTGCTAAATCATCATTGTATATGGACTGCCCAAAACTTTCTGTTTTAAGCCCCTGTATCTCACTGGTAAATTATGCTTTTTAAACTTAGAAACCTTTATTGTGTTGGTTTCTGTTTCTTCTTAATACACGTCTGGCTCTTCTGTTCTTTTTTGTGTCAGGTGTTGCTTGTCCCATTCCTTTCTGACTCCAAATTTTCTTACACCAGATCTACAAGTGTCTGCACATACCACGCATTTGTTAGTTTTCTAGTGGCAGCTTTGTGACCTTTTTTTGTGGAGTGTGCTGGCATGTCTGTGTTGAATGTTGTCTGGTTTTGAGAAGGCTCTTGCATTATCGTGATGTGTTTGTGTGCTTCCTCTATGCAACTCTTACTTATTTTTTTTGTTTGCTTCTTAAGGTGTTCTTTTTATTGATGTATTTTATGACAGGTGGTATTAGTGGCAAATGAAACTGCAAAGGAGAAGATACCTGAGGAACTTAGTTTAGCACTTGTACTGACAGTTTACGAAGCAAAGGGCCTGGAATTTGATGATGTACTCCTTTACAACTTTTTCACAGACTCAGAGGTATTTAATTCTTATCCATTTTCTGCATTTTCTCTTAAGTCTTGATTTTACATGTGGTCTAATTGGCTTTGCAGCTGGGGAAGGATTCCCTGTTTCCTCTGAAGATGGGTGGTTTCATCACAGTAGAAAACAGGGCTCGTAGGTTTGTGTGTTGAGACAGTCTTCCTTAGTGCTGCGTTTTCCTTCAGGTTGGCTGTTGCGGTTTAAGGGAGAGCCTTGGGGTTCACACAACAGTGCACACACACAAAACACACACATGCTTCTGCATACCAGGACCACTCCACTAGCTTACAGCATGTCCCTCCTGGCTGCTCCCTGCTCAGGTCAGAGCAGTTGGCAGGCGGACACTCCATCACCCTGTCGTACTCTTTACCTTATAATGGAGTTCTGGGTCCCAAAAAAGCAGTATAGACCCCTGCTTTACATCCCACAAAACTGTAAAACAATTATGTTTAGAATCAAATAGTGTGTGTATGTATTTGGAGGGAAGGGAGGAGCATAGTCTGTAGCCATCCACAGCTTAGCTCCAGAAAACTCATTGTGGTCTATGAGGTAGCACAGCAAAAAAATTGCGCTGGACTTGAAATAATTTCTCAGTCCCAGACAAAATGAAACAGAATGATTTTATTTTATTTTTTAATTAAAAGCTTTGTAAACAATGTTTAGAATCCAAAAGCATGTGTGTGTGGTTGGGATCGGGTGGGGAGAAGTAGCCATCCACAGCTTAGCTCCAGAAAACTCATTCTGGTCTAGCTCAGGAGTTGTCAGGAAACTCGGGAAGGTCTCACAGCCTGTAGCAGAGACCATCACCCATAGAATGGCCTCAGATAAAAAAGACTTTCTTTCCTGGAGGTTTTGTGTTTCTTATGTACTCCCTTTCCCCACTTTGTACTCCTCTGGGGAGCTCAGATCCTGTCTCTCCAGGGTTTCCTGTAACTCTAGACGTGGCAGGGGTGGTGTCCTCGAGGTTCCTTGCAAAGAGCTATCAACCACAGCAGCCTCGCTGTTGTTGCTGGAGCATCACTGAGCTCCGCCCCACGCCCTTGCCCCCAGCCAGGCAGTAGGCAGCATCCTTACTGAACAAGAGTTCAGCAGAGACTCAAGAATGCCCACGACCGAGTTCCTCTGCAACAAAACGTCCAGCGTGCACATCTCTGTTGCAGACGCCCTTTGCCTCCAGGCCTCAAAACAGCATCTCAGATGTGGTTTTCAGCAGATGAAAACCACAGATAAACTGGTGGCTCTTCATAGAGGTTAGTGGACATTATGTGGTGAGAGTGGAAGGAAGGAGCTTGAGGTAAATGAGGTTGAATCTGGCTTACTGAGATTTGGGGACAGCACGATACTGGCTGTCATGGTGAATTTCTCAAAGTTGATTTTGGTTTCGGTGATGCAAGTTGTACTTAGAAAAGCAGTGAACCGTTCATTAGAATTTAGCAGAATCAGTTTAATGGAGTTGAGCTGTGTAGAGCATTTTAACTGAGACTAATGTATGTCAGGCCTGGAGAGCTGTTTTCATACAATTCTTCCATTTTCCTGTGAGTCGTGAGTAATTGAGTTGATTTGAGCAGCCAAACGGGGAGGGAAGACAGCAGCTCACCCTGGGGTTTTCTAGTTCTGAAAAGCTGAACCTGTGAACTGTTGTAAACACAACAAATGTGGCTGTGTGCTGTTTGTAATGTGTTGGCTTTTTTTTTATTGGACTTGAAAAGGAGATTTGGAATGAGTCTTGTTTCAAGAAGCAGATTTGAATGAAGAATCAAAAAGGAAAAAACCCAACCCCCCAAACCCCAGCAAGCTGTTGACCAAACTGATACCGGTAGCTGGTTGTCATTCTGTAGTCCATGACAGGCCATCTCTTTGCCTGGGCACTGTGAGGGGGAGAATATATGTCCGTCACAAGCACTGGTGATGACTTGCATACCAAAGATGATGCCCCAAATTTCCCCTGTGTTAATCCACTGCCTCCTCCTGCCGAGGTGAATGATCTGGTCCCTGTTCAGAGAACTGCCTTGTCGGTGCACAAGCCAAAGGACAGCAACCGCTTGCCTCCGTCTGGATCCTCCTTGCTCCAAGTCTCCCCGGTGCTACAGTGACAAGGAGGTTGGTGAGTAGTAGGCCAGCTGGTCTGCAACTCATCGAGCTTGTCAGTCTTGTAGCACCAAGGAGATTTGGCGGCTGCCCATTCTGACCTACAGGCTAAGATGCATCCAACATGTCTTAGATAGCTGATTTTAGCATGACAGTGTTATCCCGCTACCATTTACCTCTCCCCGTGCCCTGGGCTGGCAGGGGCTGCCTGGCCCAGCAGTCAGCACACCCCCACAGTGAGTCTGCCTGCTGCAGTATTGGGGTTTTTAGGATAATCTCTGGCCCTAGGACTAAACCTTGAGCCTCGTCCATGGTGAGGGTAGCCTGATTTCCTCCTTTTCCCCATACATGGGCCATCTGTGGTAGGGGCGTGTCTTCAAGTTTAGCTGACAATTTATAGTCCACCCAAGGAGGTTTTCGTGTTTAGTATCAAATTTACTTATTTGATATATTAGGCGTGGCATATGGTTTGGATTTAGAAACAGCACTATCCTGAAATCACAAGACAAGTATAATGTAATAATGGCAATATACAGCAGAATCACAGTACAAATGTGATTCCCATTAGCGGTCCCTATATGCTCCACCATCGTGATGCTGGGCATCCCCAGTCCCTGGGAAGTAATACGTAGCTTGAAGCCAGCTGAAGCCAGTTGCACTCTTTCAGGTTTTTTTGCTTGTTGATTGGTTTTAACACACTTTGGGTCAAGCCACGTTTTTGCATCCCCGTGTTTTGGTCTGGCTGGCTCAGGAGTATATTACACTCTACTAGCAATTTCAGAGAAAGTTGTTTATTCAGCCTGCTGACTGCCTGGTACAGCCGTGTATCTCGAACAAAGGTTACCTTCCAATACTACTCGTATTGAGATGAAGTTCAACTTTCTTGATGAAAAGTGGTGGTCATTCTTTCCGTTCTTCCCTGAGATAATTTATTTTTTTTCCACCCATCTCCTCTGAGCCTTCTTCAGTTGCGGGCGGGTGTTGGTTGATGACAACATATGACTTAGTTTTTGCATATGTATGTGGGCAGTAGCGGATCACTGCATACAAGTAAACCTCATTCTCTTGACGTTTTAGGCTAGCAAAGAATGGAAGATCATTTCTTCTTATACTCCTGATTCGGACGTGCAAGTAGGAGGCAAATTGTTAATTGAAATGCCTTTAGAGGATGCTACCGGTACGCAGAAAAGAACTTTTAATGTAGAAATGTACAAGGTGAGTTTTTCATAACATTGGGAATAGGAAGGATAAACTAAATTCTTCAATCCTAGAAGAAGGGAAATTTCTGCAAGAAACCCTTTCATCCTGTAGTTCCGTGTTTATTGAGGTTGCTTTATCTTTTTGGTAGTTGTTCACATTTGTATAATGTAGTCTTGATTTTCAAAGAGTTTTTTTACAAATGTAATTTGATAACAAACTATATGTAATAGTATACAGAACAGCGGTGGTTAAAGCAAATAGCAAATCAGATTGTCAATATTTATTATTACTTCAGTCTGCTTTCAGATCACTACCTTAAAATTCAGGAAACTTCTTAGAATCTAGGGAGTCAGATATTTTCAGGATTGTATGGTAAAAAATTAATAATTTGTATGTGCAAGAAGGAAAAAGGACAGTCACATCTGCAGCTGCTGGAATTGCTCTACCAGTAGCTGCATGCAAATTAGCAGGACAATGGCTTATGTGATTGAAAAATCACATATTTATTATTTAGACTTGCTTACTTAAAGATGCTTTCTTATTTGTTATTCATTCTGTATATACTTGCCATTTTCTTATAACTGCAAAGTATGTTTCTTTCTCACAGTTTAGCTCACCTGGCACTTCATTAATTTTATTTTATTTTGGTGTGTTGCCTTTTTTTTGTTTGTTTTTTTGTTTGTTTCTGCTTCAGATGCTGAATGGAGAACTAAAGCAATTGTATACTGCCATTACAAGAGCCAGGGTCAATCTCTGGATTTTCGATGAAGACAGTGATAAACGGGCTCCAGCTTTTAAGTATTTCATCAAAAGAGAATTTGTTCGGGTTGTCAAAGCAGATGAAAAGAAAGGTAAAGTTATCCTAAAACTTTCTTAAAAAAATGTCAAACAGGACAGCCTACTCATGCTTCCTTGCTTTTAGGCTGCGTAATAAAGGTGGTTAAATTTCTTGGTCCCTCTAACAGTTTGCATATTCGTAACTGCCCTTGCAAGTTTCCGTTGATTTCAGCGGGTCTTATTTCTTTTGGCTCTAAAGTTCAGTTGTATATGTTAATACATAACTTCTTTGCTAATTCATTAGTATAATTTTTCCTGCACAGTAATGAAGGCTGTTCACGGAAAACCACCCCAGCTAGAAGAGATTTAAAAAATGAAAGAATTTGATTTCTATAAAGACAGTGGATTTACTCAAAGTTTTGTCCAAAAAACAAGCATGATTTTTAAAGGCCTTTCAAAACCAAACTCAATTTGTTGTTTTTCAGTGCTGATTGAGAGTGATAAAATGTATTTAGCTCATAGTCACCATTACTGGTGTGAGCACAAATCATAAAAGTTTCGAACATTATGAGATGTTGATGCTTAGTTTTGCTACATGGTAAGTGGTTTGTGTGGTTTATCCATTCTAACATAAAATGATTACCCTTAACCTTCTAGACTTAGATGACAGCATGTTTGCCAAAACTTCAACTCCAGAAGAATGGATTGCACAGGGAGACTACTATGCTAAACATCGGTTCTGGGAGGTATGAGGACATATTTATCTGAAAGGAGGATTCTTTTCTATTCTGAAGCCTTTTTTTTAATTTTTTTTATTTTGCATCTATAAAATTATCTGTAAACCTTCAGTTGCTCTGTAGCAGTGTATCTTAGTTTGTGGTTTGTAGCTGTGTAAGTGTCTACAGACTACTTGTAAATGACTTGCAAGAAGTAAACAGGGAGAGCAAGCTTATTGTCTGTAACCTTAATTTCACTACTCAGAAATGTGCAGTCCAATAAGGGAAAAACAAATGAAATGCGGTTGGAAAAAAACAATTGCTAGCAACGACTGGAATTTGTGAATCTAAACCACGTGCTTGACAATGTCATTACACATTACTGTAGGGAAATGAAAACATTTCTTGGAAGTGTATTGATCTGGGTGATGATCTCAGAGGCCTTTTATGGTTTTTTGGACAGTAATTAGGGATGGATAAGAAACACGCATTAAGGAACAGCATGTAAGAACCGAGAGAGCGCTAAGAAAACTGCAGGAAGAGTAGCAAAATAATGGTTTCATTCCCTTACTATTTAAAGAACATGGAGATTTTAGTCTTTTATTTCCTGAATTGATAGTTAATACAATCCAGATATAGGATGACAGTTAATGGAATGTAAGCAAAACACAGCCAGGATGACACCACCCATTAGTTATTCTACAAGGAATTAAGGGATGTGTCTAGATCAACTGCCCTTGTCCTTATGGGTGATTTTAACTTCCCAGACATCAACTGGGAATATCATACAGCAGACACAAACAGGTCCAGGAGATTTCTGTAGCACATTGAAGTTAACTTCTTGGCACAGGTACTAAGGGAGCTGACCAGGAAAGGTGTCTTCCTAGATTTGCTGTTTGTAGACAGAGGGGGACTCATGAGCAAAGTGATAATTGGTGGCTGTCTTTGTCACAGTGACCACGAAGTAGTTGAGTTTCAAATCATTGGTCGTAGGAGAAAAACTGCCAGCAAAACTTTGACCCTGGGTATGGGGAGAGCAGACTTCAGGCTGCTGAAGGAGCTAGTTAGTAAGGTCCCCTGGGAATGTGCTTTTGAAGATCTTGGGGTCTGTGAGTGCTAGTCACTTTATAAGAGCCATCTCTTAAGAGCGCAGGAGCAGGCAATTTGCTCTCTAAAACTTCCTCAAGGGGAGCAGTGGAAGGGGAGGTGCTGATCTCTCTCTGGTCTGGTGACCAGCAATAGGACACAAGGAAACGGAGTGAAGCCGCATCAGGGGAAGTTCAGATCGGACATTAGGAAGAAGTTCTTCACTGAGAGGGTGGTCGGTCACTGGAACAGGCTCTCCAGGGAAGTGGTCACGGCATCAAGCCTGTCAGAGTTCAGGGAGCATCTGGACAACACTCTTAGTCATATGATTTAGTTTTTGGTAGTCTTGCGAGGAGCAGGGAGTTGGACTCAATGATCCTTATGAGTCCCTTCCAACTTGAGATATTCTATGATTCTGGGAAATAAAATTTTGGATACTCTTTTTGATCATGACAGAAGGAAAGCTTCAATTCTTTACTGATAGCAAGCTGTATTTTTTTGTATGGAAAGCAGAAATTTATAATGACGCAAAAATCAAAACTATCACCTGCCACTATACACACAGTCTGTATCTTCCCTTGAAAAAAAACCCAGCAATTTCCTAAATGGACAGAAAAATGTTTAGATAAAAAACACACAGCTGCAAAAATTTCATCTTGAAATCTGAAATGCATTAGCTATATTATCTGCTACTTTGTTTTCTTTATAACCCTGATCTTTGTTTATCGTTGCTACATTAAGAAGAAATTACATTGTGAATTTGGCAGTTCTAAGAGTGGCTTGTAATGTGCAATTTCCAAACCGAAGCAAATACTAAATTAATCGATAGAATAAAGAAATAATGGTGTCGCAGAATGAGTGAGATGATAACAAAGCAAACCTTGCTAGGAACATTGTAACTCCCGCTGTTCCTCTTTAGCTTATCACAGAAAGGGCCTGGTATGGCATAAGCATGAATATAAGTTCCGTGCTTTTTGATTTAACTTCGCACACATTGGTTTTGCTAACTTTTATTAATAGAATTTATGTGGTAGATGCCTGGTGACTTACCAATTAATGGTTTAGGCCATCATTCAAATTGCATGTGCAACGTTTTACCTTTTCCTTCTTCCCAGTACCCTGCCAGTCTTTCTGTTTTCCATTACAGTGACTGTAAAATTAAGTACTGCCTTTATGTGATAAGCCGTGGGCTGGATGCACACGTGTGAATGCTGTGTATGATTTCACCCCAGGTGGCAGCCAAGTGTTACCAAAAGGGAGGAGCAGCTGAGAAGTCAAAGCTGGCCCTGGCACACGATGCTGTTCTCAAAGTGCACGCAAAGAAAAGCAGCCCCAGGTAAGTGTAAACGCAGATGGGCGAATGTTGTTCTGCGGTGCCAGACCTCTTGGGTACATGCAGAGGAAGATTCCCACCACAGTTGTGGGACCAGACCGGAGGCATCGGAGAACCACACGGGCAAGGTGTCTTCACATCTTTGTCTGTGGGTGGCAAAAGAGATTTAAGATATTGGAAAGTCTTGCACAGCTCCATCAGGTTTTGGGGCACTGCTCCCTTTGGGGAGCAACTGAAAGCAGTTGTATGCCCTAGGCTGTCCAAACCGAATGTGGCCCTTGAAGGGGCTTACTGGTTATGTGAGAGAAAAGCAACAGGATTTGCATTACCTCAAGAGGCTTTATATTCTTAGGTACAGGCAGAATAGCATATGCCATCAGCAGTGCTCAACTCCAGTTAATCCCACCGCATATTCACTTCACAAAGAAGAAGGAATGGTATTTCGGGGAAGAAAAGCTGCTAACCAAAAGGGAGTTTTGAGGTGAAATCAGTTTTAGTGTCCATCTAAACTAAGCAAGCGTAACTAGGTCTGAAGCTAAGGGAAGTTTCAAAGGGACAGATTTTGAGATGGATCGTTTAGTTCATGCTGTCAGCTGGGCAAAATAGCTCAAGGGTTTGACAGAGGAGAAAGTCTGCGGTTTCCTGAAGAGGCTGAAAAACTGTTTGGGACTTGTCTCAAATAAGACAGGAGAAACTAGCAGTGATAGCAGAGTGGGTAAGGAATGGCTAGAGCAGAGGAAGCTAGCACTGAATGGAGAAGGGGGAAGGTCTGGAGAAATGTTACTAATGGAGTTAATCAAGGTTCTACCTTTTTTAATTACCTATTATATTAGTGGCCCTGGTGTCATAGTTTAACCCCAGATGGCAACTAGAACCATGTAGCTTTTCGCTCAGCCCCCCACCTTTTCCCCCCTAGAAGGATGGCAGGAAAAAGGGAAAAGGGAGAGGAGAAAAAAACCATTGTGGGTTGAGATAAATACAGTTTAATAGAAACAACAACAGAAAAGGAAAAATAACAATAATAATGACATGGGTCACTCTCACTGCCTGGTGAATTGGTACTATCCTGAGCAGTGATTGCGGATTCCCACCCCCCAGCTAACCCCCATTTATCTACTGAGCATGGCGTCTATGGTATGGAATATTTCATTGGCCATTCCATCGTTCTGTCTATGCTTCTATGGGAAGCTGAAAAAGGTCCCTGAATAGTGTAAACATCACTTATCAACAACGAGAAACAATAGGTATTATTGACATTCCTTTCATAGTAATCACTAGAAAGAAAATTAACTTTTTCCCAGCTGAAACCAGGACACCTGGCTCAAAGTATAAGGATGCTCATAAAATTTCGCGATCATAGATAATTTGTTGATGGGACTGAAAAAACTGTAAGCTGGGGTGCTTGTCGATTGAATAAAACTTGAGGAGAAGAAATTGGTTATATTAGGATATGTTAAGTTGACAGGACGTATGTAATAACAAAGCTGTAAAAATGGCTTCTTTTTTTTTTTAGTATAAGTATTAATGCTGGTGTACAAAGCATATGCAAGATTCCTGTGTGCTCTGTAATATGAAATGCTTTGTATGATTCTGATCCTCCAGGTTCAAGAATGATGAATTCAGACTAGGTCTGGGAAGAAACTAGACATGCTCCAATGGCACCAGAAAGGCTGAACTTGTTTAGTTGTACAGAACAAAAGCTGAGAACAAATCTGATTGTTGTCTTTAATAGCATTGGGGCTAAACAGCAGAAAGGAAGAAGGAGCAAGTTAAGCTACAAAAGAGAAGCAGCACAAAACCACATTAGTATACTTCCATTTTAGAATTTAAAAAAAAAAGCTTTTTACTGACAGCACAGTGAGATTCTGGAACAGACTTCTGGACAGAACACTGTCAACCCAAAATATAACTAACTGTAAGGTAATACCTCATCAGGTTATGTATGAAGAACACATGATGTTGGTGTTGGTTTGGACGTAAGCGGTAACTTTCTCTTATTTTCTGCAGGGAAAAACAGATGGAGTATATGACATTGGCTAAAACTTACTTGGAATGTGGAGAACCAAAACTATCACTAAAATGTCTGTTTCAATCAAAGGAGTTCCGGCTCTGTGCAGAACTGTGTAAAAAGTTAGGAAAGGTATTAAATCCTCTAAACTATCCTCTCCTTATCACTTTTCCTTTTCCTACCCCTTTTTTTCTCCTCCTATTACCCATAAGTAATAGTATTTTCCTGTGATGTGGCAGTAGCTGAACTAAAACAGCTCTTTAATCTGGGCAGTTCAAGAGGAAGCATTTGTCACAGAATAGCTAGAAGCGGAATGAAGAGGACAATGATGCAATTAGGCAGTCTAGGTTTTTTTCTTTGGCTTTCCTCAAGTGTTACCATCAGTCATCTCTGCTTTGCAGTCGAAAGTTAATTAATGACTGACTTCATGAAACTTAAGCTGTTACTTCATTCAATACTCTGACGATACTGAAAATTCATTGCTTACAGCTGTCTAAATAGAATCTTGAAACTTGCAAGGGTTAAGTAATGTACTAACAATAATTTTCTAAGTGTATGAGGATATTTAACATTTTTTATTTGCAGTGCATTTCCACTAAAAGAATGTAAAGTGATTGTTCCCAAATATTTAAAGTTTAAGATACAAGGTTGGGGTTCCCATTCTGTATCCGTAACTGTTTTAATTTAATCCTGTTGATTCTGAGAAATTTGCACGTCAACAGAAGTGTGTGTGGTGTTTTTTAACAATAGGCAGAGCTGGGTGAATAAGAAGTACTTTGGAAATGCTGTATAATACCTTTAATTTTGCATTCTAGTTTTTCGGGAACAAATATTTTGAATTTTTTTAAAAAATCCGATCGGTTTTAGTGATGGTTACTTTAACATGTATTTGATTACATTCAGGTACTTTAATTACATTTTATTAAAGTATGCTTCTCTATGAGACACCTACATGATGGGATTACTAAATTTATTCTATTCTTGTAGTTTTGACTGTTTATAGCACTTCAGTTTCATTACTGACTTCTGCATTGCAGACGAAAGATGCTGCTGTTTACTATCAGAAATGCCAGTGCTACAAAGAAGCATCTGAATGTTATGAACAAATTGAGGAGTTTGATCTGGCAATTAAAATGTATTGTCAGGAAGAACTCTACGAAGAAGCAGCAAAAGCAGTTGAAAGGTATGTTTTCCAAGATGGTCTTGAAATACAATTTTCTTTTCCAAATTTGACATAATACAACTGGCTCACCATAAAATTTTCACAAGAGTTTTGGCCGGTAACTTTGTTTTATATGAAGTTAAATTAACCTTGTCAGAGTTCTCACTTGGTTAATGATAACACGGTGAAAGCAATCTACTACATTCACAGCTGGAGCAATGACTAGATTCATTTATACAAACCTTATGAATACAATACAAACCTTATGAAGAACGACTGAGGGAGCTGGGGTTGTTTAGCCTGGAAAAGAGGAGGCTGAGGGGAGACCTTATCACCCTCTACAACTACCTGAAAGGAGGTTGTAGAGAGATGGGGGCTGACCTCTTCTCCCTGGTGACAAGTGATAGGACGAGGGGAAACGGGTTCAAGTTACGTCAGGGGAGGTTTAGATTAGATATTAGGAGACATTTTTTCACTGAAAGGGTTATTAAACATTGGAATAGGCTGCCCAGGGAGGTGGTGGATTCACCATCTCTGGAGGTGTTTAAAAAAAGGGTAGATGGGGCACTGAGGGACACGGTTTAGAAGTGGCTCTTGTCAGGGTAGGCTAAAGGTTGGACTCGATGATCTTAAAGGTCCCTTCCAACCTCAACAATTCTATGATTCTATGATTCTATGATTTTACTGGGGATTTTTTCCAGTCTGTATTACTAGTCATGCGAGTGCTCCTTCAGGCAGTCCTCTGAACTAGGTTCTTATGGTAAATATGACAAAAACATTTAATAACAGTATTAAATAATTCTATTCTAAAAGTGAAATAGTAATAGATTAGCTATTTAGTCACTGACTTCTGTAGGAGTATAGCTGTTAGGCGTATAGTATATAATGCAGCAGTTATTGTGGCAAGTGAACTATTTGCCTCTCAAAATCTCTAACTTAAGAGCAAAGAATAGTAATTTAAATGAGCAGCTCGCGCTGCCTCTCTGACAGATTCTTGGTTCCAGTCTCTGAGATGAACGTTTCCAGCCCATCTCCCCTGTGCTGGCTCAGGGCAGTTACGAACAGCCTCACACTGTGCTTGATAGACTGGTTTTATTACTATCTTTTTGACAGAACTTTGCATCTGGCACCATCCCCGTGACTTCATGAGCACATTCTTGCATAAGCAGTTCATTTATTGGCCACCGCTTTCATTACACCTGAATTGATTGATGACTTGATATATATACCAGTTAGAATTCTAGCAACACCTGCGTTTACACACCTTCACTGAAATCCTTTGTGACGTACCTTTAATAATGGCAGCTGTTTTTTGAAAGATTAAAGCTTGTTTAATATGTAGAGATAGTTTGATCAAGAAGTTCAAGCATTAAAGTCACCTTACCAACTACGGATTTTTTTTTTTTTTTAATCAGCCTCCCCAAATCATTCATGCAAATTCATCAGCATAGGTACAAAAATCTGCACTCCCACCTTTATCGTGAAAAAGATGATAATGAAAGGCTAATGACAATTTACTCACTCATCAGGAAAAAATTAGTCATTCTCAGCATGCAGGAGAGAATACTTCTGCAAGACTGGTTTAGGGGATAGCTCAATAATTTCACATCAGCCAATAATAATTAATAACTGAGTATTTTAAAGTGCATTTTTTTGAAAGATGCAACCAAGTACTTTGCTCAGGCACCCAATAAGCAGCAAAATATATGTAGGTACAATGACAGAAGTGAAAGAGTTCTCTAATCTGACTGGTTTATGTAAATTTTACAGAATATTGTCTATATAGGCCTGTGGAGAATTCATTGAAAATTGCATTTATTTCATTCTGGCTTCTCTTCATGTAAACAACCATTCTATACTGAGGTTTGCTTTAATAAGCAGAAGATTATCACTGGCGAAATGTGATTAAAATAATTTGTACAGTGATTTGACAGCATGGAGAAAGACTTATTAGTGCTGTAAACTTTGTGATTTTGTTTGTACCAGAAGTTTAAATGATGTTGCTACAGAGAGCCTTATGTTGTAGCTAAATTCTTTCTGTAGATCTTTTAAGATGTTGTGATTGTTTTTCACATGACAGACATTATCGCTTGAAATAGTTGGCCCTTTTTTGAAGGAAGGGCTTCTACGAGCAGCTATTTGTTTAATGTTTTAGGGGCTTTTTAAAAATGCTGTGGTTTTTTTGTCTAGGTTAGTCATCTACGGTAGTAAATTGATGTATCTGTTATTTCAGGTATGAAGAGATGTTAAATGCAAAAGCACAAATGGTTTCCAAACTCTCATGTACCGCAAATCAATTGTATTTGGAAGCAGCCGCAAAGTACCTGAGTGTGAACAGAACTGAGGAAATGATGCGAGTCCTCTCAAAACTTGATGTAGAGGATCAGCTTGAGTTTCTGAAGTCTCGTGGATGCTTGCACCAAGCAGCAGACTTACTGAAAAGGGAAGGTCGAGAGGAAGAAGCTGCAAAGTTAATGAAACAACATGGGTTTGCTCTGGAAGCAGCCAACCTCACAGCTATAAAAGAGTTTCGTGCATCATGTTTGCTTGCTGCAGCTCGTGCCGGTGTGACTCGCTGTTCAGAATCAGACCTGGTGGACTTGGAGGTCATCCTAAGAGAAGCCCTCGAACTTTGTGAACAAACTGAGCAGAAGTCTGGCATTGCTGAGGCTGTGTTTTTGCAGGGAGCTCTGAAGGGAGACTTCAAAAAGCTGAGCAGCGCATACTGTCAGTTCCTGTCTCTGAATCATTCTGCTGGTGCAATTGAAGCTCTCTTTGCATTATCTCGCTGCAGCGCTCCTAGCCAGAACATCCTTTTTATGGCAATGCACGGCTTAATGGCTCTTCTGAGCCTGGTTAGGGGTCTGAAGAAAGCAGCTACCAACGCAGAGAAAGATATGGTGAAGTCATGCTTTGCCTATTTTGGGATTGTCCCAACAGGTGACAGTTGCCAGGTATCTCAAAATGAAGCTGAACCCATTCTCAAGTTTTTGTCAGACAAGCCAAGTCTAAAAGAGAGGAAGACGAAAGGTGATTTCTCAGTGAGCACAGAGGAGGTAAAATCAGCTTTGAAGCAGCACTTGTTAAGCAGGTTGTGCTCTATCACCCATGAGTTACTGAAAAAGCATTACCCTGATATTTGTAAGAAGTTCATTGTTGGCTTGAACTGTGAAGATAAAACCTGTGAGGATTACCATAAGCCCTTGTTGCGCCATGAAGCAAAGACAATGTTTCAGTGTAAAATGCATCTGGTGGCAGTAAATGGACTGCTGTTGGAAGCCGCACGGGCCTTCCCTAAAGAGCTACTGAATCAGTGCAAAACCTTTGATGACATTTTGACTGCTGACAAATATGCATCATGTAAAGCCCTCCTAGAACTGTTTTTTCCTAATCATTTTCATTTGAGAATACTGTCTGAGAACCCAAAGGCATGCAAAGAAATACTGCAGTTCAGTAACATTATTTCCAAACCCTGTAGAGCAGTGTTGAAGGAGTACATCACATTTAAGTTTAAAAATGAAGACACTGCAGCCAGAAGAGAATCAACTGACTTGTGGCTAAGTGCCATGCAAGTTTTCATCTTATCTTCAGGATATCCTGAAGAATTTGAGAAACTTCTTTATAAGGAAGAGGAGGATTATAACAAAGAGCTAAACTTTGCTTTGTCAAAGGCAAAAAACTCCCCAAAGAGTAAAGGCCAAGGAGGAAAGGCCAAAGGAATAGAGGGCAGACATGGTATGTTGCTACCTGACAAAAATGCCGAAAACGCAGGGAGAACGCATTTGTGCTTCATTCGACTTCTTGAAAATTCCCTTGAGCAATTCTATGTTCATAAGAACCCAGAAAATTGTAAAAGGTTTTTTTTCCGTTTTATGAATGTCCTGGTCAAGAAATGCACAAGATACCTGATTCCAAGCATAGGAAATACAGTGATGTTGTTGGAATTCCAGTATGTTCTCTGTTGTGCTGTCCTGATGCGTCTCTCCAAGAACATTACTCTCTGCTTTCCAAAGAGTTACATTGCTCTCATTCATTACTGGGAGTTTTTGTTCAGAAGCAAGGACCATAACAAAGAACTTAAAGACACATTTTCTATTATCCAGGAGTATAGACCAAAGGACGCGTATGTAGCTGTACGGAATTTCCGATTCCATCTCTGTTATCTAACAGAAGTTTTGTGTGGAGTTCATGGAAAGTTCAATGTCCTTCTGGATGCTTTCGAGGATCCTGATTGCTTAACTTCAGGGGAGGCTGAGCGGACTGTAGTGCTGTGCTTAGTGATGTTACTGAATGCTGACCAGGTGCAGAATTCTAGATACAGATCCCTCTTATGCCACCACTTTCCTGAAATCAAGGCCATGCTGAAATCAATGAGAAAAGACTCTCCCTCCGTAGTGCCTGAAAGGTTGCTAAGGGTTGTGGAACAAGTGAGCGATGCTACACATGTAAGAGAAATCGCTGCAAGCCTGCAAGAGCTGCTGACAGAGCGAGATGCAGAGCACTTGGTTGACTGCCGATGGAGGTGGGACTCTGCGTACACTCAGGGGCATCCACCCATACGGGGCATCCTCTATGAACCCATAAACCTTGACAGGTTTATGACCTCTTTGGATGGGACAGAATACAGTGATGAGCTAGAAAAGGAACTTGAAAGGGTTCATTGCTTAGAGGACCAAAAGGATCCCCTGGAAGTCATTGCCCTCAGCAAGCAGCAGAAGCAGGAGCAGAAAGCATCTGCTCAACGCCATCTGCGTCGTGTCTTCCATTTCGTCTCTTTATGCATGAAGTGGAAAAGGAAGGCCTGCTCCAAAGCTGAGCCTGTTGCAGTGGAAGGAGAGGAATTTTTATCAGAGATCTTCAAAAAAGCAGATATTGACCAAACCCAGTGTGACCTCTGTGGAGTCAGATTTATCCAGAGCTCTGAGAACTATTTCAGCCGGTCAGAAAGCATAGAGGCAGACACATCTGAAGCTGTGACGCCAACAGAGATCAGTGGGGAAGAAAAGTTGCATGCAGAAGGAAATGCAGTTTCTGCAGCCAGTGAGGCTTACGTAGAGCATAGAAACACAGATGAACACAGAAATAATAATGCTGCCTACAAACACTACGCCGACTTTTTCAGAAGAAAGATAGATCCAGTAATATATGATGGACTGGAAGCAGTGGAGGCTATTACAGAAAAGACTTGCACCCGAGACCATTTAGCATATAAAGAAGGTTACAACTTATGCCAGAGAAAAATCAAAGAGAATATTAAGAAGATTTCAGATGCAGTAGAGGAAATCTATGAGAGAAAAGCCTGGGCTAAAGGTAGAACCTTTCCAGTTTTCTTTCAAACAATTTAATATGTCATTTGTGGCCAAACTTCTAGACCTGACAAAGCTCCATTTGAAAATCTTAATGTGGTCAAGAGAAGGGTATTGCCAGGTATTTCAGGTGGCTGAGGAAAAGAAGTGATACCGTTGAAAATAATTCACCTCTTCCAAACACAAAGTAATGCATCAGATAGTAGAGGTAAAGTGAATAGTCGTGAGTTTTAACTACATGATCAGATGTGCTGTGTCTTACAGCCACATTAGACCAGATAATCTTTACTAGTTTTTCTGCTGTTTCCTGCTTATTTAGTTCTGCCAGCCATAGTAATTTGGATATGCAGGGGTAGCGTGCTAGGTGTACTTGGAGACTTTGGTTAAGGATATCTCTGACTAGTTTGCCCTTGAACTTGTAATTTTGCTAGGGCTGGACAAAAGTGGATACTTAACTACAAATCTGTGGGGTGTCAGGCACTCAAAGGCAACCCTGGTATTATAAAGTCCAGTGAATTATCATACTTAAGAGATACATATTTTGATATTTGATTTTTTTTCCTCCCTTGTATGCTTCAAGCATCATTCTATGCTGATTTTTGCAAGCAAAATTGAATCACTGAATGAGTGGCCTAGGAGCAAAATTGTTTGGGGTACTTGCTGTGGGAAAGCGACATCTTAAATCAAAACATTGTTACTGGCTCTAGCTGTAGAAATCCACCAACCCTGTCAAATTGTCACTTTGCCTGTGATGTCTGACAGTAATGAAAAACTGTAATATTTGATACGTTCATCAGCTCTGATCAGTGAAATACGTTAAATTTGTAACTAAATGTTAGGTTGTGGTCTTCATGTGTAAGCTATATCTTTATTCCTAGTGGAAAGCTTTTACATATGGATGAAGTCTGTGAAGTTTTGCTTATTTGTTTAGTTGGCTTTCTGCTCAATGAACCGTGATAGTGATGAACATGATAGATGTGGTAGGCTTAATTAGGTAATAGTTGAGTTTGTTATGACAATTGCTTGATGGATGTTACCTTATTCTTCCACTCAGTGAAAATATATTTACAGAAATTACGTGTCTTTGAGATTACTTTTCCCTCACTTTGTAGCACGCGTTTTTCAAGTCTTTAACGGTGCAGTTAAGCAAGGGTTGCAACATCTCAAGTCCATGTTTTACTTTGACTTGTATAATTTCAGAAGGATGATGAAAGCCAGGAACTTTAATACCCAAAAGATAGATAAACCAGAGTATTTTCAGGAGTTTCAGGTATACCTTAAAAGGGACAGCACAAGGATGGGGAGCTTCTCCTCTGATAGTGCTAGTAACGTTGATTGGAATGGGGAGTAATACATACAGCATCTTCATCTCCAATAGGGAATTTGACTGCACGTGAGGTCATTGGTGACTGAGACCTCTGGCTTCGCAGCATCATCGTACAACTCTGTGTAACTTTTGTTTTGTGCTTGGCTTTTAGCTGCTGCCCATCTCTCAGCTAGTGTTCTTACAGAATGTTAATTGTGCTCCATTTCAGCTGAAGAAATAATAATCAAACATGCCAGCAAACTGGTTACCACCATTGGTGAGGCTCACGAGTGGCTGAAGAAAATGGAGTCTCATAGGATAAAAGAAGGTAGGTTTTTAAATTACACAGGTTTCTGTGCCCCCTGGAGGACACTGTTCCGTAACGGTCTCTTAGCATCCCTTTAGTTTCCAAGTCAGCAGTGTTGTGGATTATTCACTTACCCTCAAGGCAACAAGTTAGGAGCACTCTGGAAAGCAGGAGTTAACCAGTCTTTCCTCAGTGGCTCTTTAAAACAGAGTGTGAGCCTCGCAGCTAGTTACAGGGTGGCCAGAATAGAGCACTGCTTCTCCCCAGGCCCTCAGTGGATCCCAGCCTGCATAAAATCTGCACACGCAGGTGCACATGTAGCTATGGTTCAAGTACAGTCTTCAGGATAGAAACTTGGGCAGGGGGGAGGGAAGAGAAGCTATTTTCATCTTCACCAATAAGATAGTGTTGTTTCTTAGCTCTGCTGCAGCAGTGTGTTTATGAGCAGTGTGGATCCATGTTCTTGGGAACCAGCTTCCTAACAAAACTAATCCTTAGCTTGCTTTTAAGTGTTCTGCGGAAAAATGTTATATGCGGTTGGTTTTCTTTTGTTTTCACTTCCATTTCACTTGGTTTCACACCAAAAGTAACGTATATTGATGCAGTCTATTGCATCACAGACCTCTGAGGACACGTTTAAGACTTCGTTGTGCCTACCTGTATCGTTAGGTTTAAGCACATATTTAGGTGGTGGGATTGCAACAATTGCATAAAAAGGCAGCAATGAAGTGATCAGGCTTGCAAATTGCACTGTATGTAAAGCATTAAAGTAGCTCTATTTTAGAATATTTGATTGTGGTAACTGTTTGTGTTACACCTTCCTATTCCAAGAAAGATAGAGTTAATAAGACTGCCTGGGGACATCTTTGAAGTCAATAAGCAAATGTGTTGTCTGCTGAAACTGAACCTTGAGAAAGGAGAGACATACTTCTTGAAGTCCAAAGCAGTAACAACAGAAACAGATTTTCAGTGTAAAAATTAATTACTAGTGCAGCAAGTGGCTTAGCAGTCTCTGCTTCTTAGCAGAGCTCTTAAGCACATTGTCATATTAAGCCCAATACTTACTAAACATGATTATACACATATGAAGGTATATCGCTGACAAATAAAATAGCAGTGACATAGCTTGTCATACTGCTAAGAGGAAAAGGTTTTGGGGTTTTCCATTCTGCATTAATTTCTTGTTTTTAATATAGGCTTTGTGCATGATAGAGACTTGGAAAATGAAGTGGAAGATGCAAGCATGGCTTTTGAAGAACTTTTCTATAAAAAACTCTCAAGAAAAAAAGGAAGATACGGGAAATAGTAATTAGAAAAAATATACAGGTGGCTATTCTATCCTCTTAACAACCTAATTTTAGAATTAAAAAAATGGTTAAAAAGAAAAAATAGAGGGATGGGGTCAGAAATGGGAAGAATCTGAAGAAAAAGAGCAACTTACGCTATTGGGTTTTTATCACTTGTATTGTGTCAGAATAATTTCCTGTCTGGTGATGATGTAACTGTTAAAACCTACGACAGGACAAATTTCCTTTCAAACTGATGTGGTAGCTTGAAAGTAACAAAAAAGCCAAAGAAACAAGCAAGTGGGGAAAAAATAATAATGTTTCTGCCTTATCTCAGGGGTATTTTTCCACTCAGTCTTCTTTTTCTGCTTCCCTGTTAATTTACATCATCATTCTTCTGAGCTGGAATACTCGAAAAATAGAAGGATATTTTCTCTCATTTTACGATGTTTTAATCGATGTTTTTAGGTTACCATTGTAAACCTGCTGTGTTCTGAGTCTTGCTATGTTTGGAAATTTTTGAGCCTTCAGGTGAGGTACTTACGGTATCTCTCTTTTCTATTTTTATAGACAAGAACAGTAATTTCTAAACACATTCATATTTTTGACAGTGTACGTACTTCTAATTAGATAGGTGTGGAAGTTATGAATTGTCTTCTATTTGATCAAGTTTTGATATAAACTGTTACCTGTACATATGGAAATATAGATAATCTTTCTTTCAAAGAATATTACACATTTTAACTGTTTTGTAAGTTTTAATTGGTAAAAGACTTTTTGTAATGTATAGTAATGTTTTTATAAAACCTGTAAGATGTTTTAAATCACTTGGTCGTGTCTTATATTTTAAATGCTTTCTGAAAGCTGTGTGTGACTGACCGCATGAGTGAGATTTACAAGTTGGGTCCAGAACATCAGTTCATACTGATGCTGTTTTGCTTCTGGGATTTCAATCTCTCCAACATACTGTAGTCTCCTTTAGAAACATTTTAAATTAGTGTATGTGCACGTTAAGCATAATTAGTTAGAGTATTATTTAGTCGTTGAAATATTTTGTCTTGAAAAGGGACACACTTTGTATACATAACAAATAGCTTCAATAATTACCTTTTGCCAAAAACTTAGTACTCAATGCTCAATGTCATGGAAGTGGGAGATTTTACACGGGTAAAAATGAAATACCACTGTAGAATGGGGCAACGTGGGCAGCAGTAATAGTTACCTATGGCATTGTAATTGCTCTTGTCTGCCGGAAGACTCTTTACTAAGTGGTGCTTCTTAAAGAAGCCTTGTTGCTTAAGCAAGCACCTAGAAGAGAGTTTAAAAACATAACATTGATGAAATGTAATGCTAGTCACTTGTACTGTATTGAAATCAAGAATTAAGAAAGATGGATCATTAATATAACTTCTTTGGCTTTGTTTTCTATAATCATATGTATTTTGCATTTGAGATTACTCCAAGAAACTTTCCTGATTAGTTTCTCGGCTTAAATATTTACATTTGTGGCAGTGAATGCTACCCAAACTTTTTAAGGGCAATTACAGTTTAAAAATCCTAGCTGCCCACAGTTTAAAGATCTGGTGATCATACTCTTTCTTTCTCTTCATGGGAAAAATGAAGCTTTGAGAACGTTATTGCAAAACACCAAGCAAGGAGAAAACAAAGAAGGAGAAGTAATAGCAGAAGTTGTATCGCATCGAGAACTTCATCTTGGGCACATTTCTGAGGTGCAGGGGCCTGTCATCTTTGGTATGGTTTAGTACAAACCACTGGTCATTCTCTGACTTCAAATCAGTGCTCCCAGGTAGAACTTACTTCAACAGTATGCGAAATACTGACTGCTAGCCAAAATTAATGGTGATTCAAATTTCAGAGCTTATGGTTTCAGAGCTCTGTTGGGTCAAGGTTTCAGTAACGTTCAAGTGGAGCTGGTAACTCTAGTTGGATCTCCAGTCCAATATTGGTGCTTAAAGGGTTTTTGCCCCTATGGTGGCGTGCATAAATAAACACAGACCTTTCTTTTCCATGGCAGTCTCTTCAGATAATAATGATCCATGTGCATTAATCCTATTTCAACATTTAATTAGCAAAAAAGGGGTTGTCCAGATATACCCTTGGGGTTTGGTTTTTTGGTTTTTTTTTGTTTATTTAAAAATCTTTCTGCCTGCTGGTGGAAGCTCCAGTGTTCTGGCACCGGCTAATGCCTTTGACTCAAAGGGCTTAAGAGCTGTGACAGGTGCCTTGGTACGCGCGAGATGCATATTGCACTGAAACCTTGGAAGTGAGTGGTGGATGCAGGCTGTCACGCTTATCCACCCACTTCTGCCTGTCTAAGCCATGTTGCGTTGCAAAGAATTTAGAAAAGGCTTCAGAAGCACAGCAACTGGTGACTTAGAAATCTCTCTCCCTGGTGATACAAAAATGACATCTACATGAAAAAGAAGAACCAACTATTTACTGTAGTTGGAAGACAGCGGTGTGGTCTAAAAGATGGCAATTCTCCAAATTTCAGACTCCTCAAGAAAAAAATCTCTTGCTTGAACCTCATATGAATACAAAGGACTGTGTGCGGTGAGTGATGGGTACTTTCGACCTTTTTCCTTTATTCCTCTTAAAAGCATAATTTCATAATATTGCCCACAGTTTTATTCCAAAGCACTTTCCTTAGCTGTTAGAAGCTCTGTTGCAGCAAAACATTTAAATACTGGGGTTTTTTTTAAGCATTTGCTTTCATTCCTAAAGGGAGGCCTTTTGCCTTTACACACACTGAAAGCGTAGGAGGGAAGAAATTGTTTTGTCTCAGTGTAAATAAAATAAAAGGATTTCCTGCCAGCAATCCCCATGACATTATTTTCTGAAAACTGATTACAAAGCACCCTTCCTTATATGAAAGGGGACCATAGCCGTTTCCACTGAGCTTCTGCCTTTGCTGTTGGAGCATTCAGTTTTCATGAGAGCCTTCACACCTCCACTTACTGAAGTATCCCTGGGTCTCGCTGCGACTTAGATTTATGGCACCATCTATCATTTAGGCTTTCAGTTAGTGCGCAACTCGGAAATGCATTAGCAAAGTTCCAGGCAACGCCCACACTCTTCACTTCTGTATCTTGCTGCAGTAGATGTCAGAAATTCTGAGTGTCTTCCCTAATGGCCATTTATAAGAGCTGGCGTGGCAGGGAGTGGAAGAGTTTACATATTTTATTTTGTAGCTTCCGTGACTACATTCGTACACCAAGATTCCTGACCACATATACTCAAATAAAGTCAATGTGAAGCGCTTAAGAGTCAGATACTTAAACACCAAAGCAGCTGAATTTTCAGATTAGTAGCCATTACAAACAAATACTCTGTGGGAATTGGAGCATTTATTTCAGTTTTCTGACGTGGACTTCTGATACTGCTTTCAGCCTTTGGTCTGAGCATGGTATGTGTACGTGGAGAGGTGGTGAGTATTCATATTGCCATCTTTGCTGTGTTGGTCCTGCCTTCTTGCAAGAGGATGGGTTGCAGTGTCTTTGAAGTCTGTTACGATCATTCTGTGCTGCTTGATCTGTGGAAATAGTGTCTGGAAAGAAGTTGGTAGAAGACTCTTACCTACATACAGCCCATCTTCCGTTTAGTCTGCGCATGAAGTGTCATGGTTTAAATAAAGATGCAATTGCTAGTGATTTACGTAATATCAATACTCCAGGTGCCTATGTGTTACTTTCACTGGGCTTCTGAACAACTGGTTTCTAAATTGACCTGGGTATACCAGTGCTGAAATTTTAGCAAACAATTGGCAGAATTAGGTTTACCTCTAAGACATTCTGTAGGAAAATAAATAATAGTGATGCCAGAAAGTAGTTTTCATTAAATCCTGTAGAAGTCAATGCTTGCAATTCCCTTTTGTGAGGGGGAGAGTAGGTCTTCACTGAAGCTATGTTACACCAGTTCAGTGCTATGTGCTTCTCTGGGAAGTGTTCATTGTAATGTTTGCTTGTCCTGTGCTAGATGTGCTTTATGACATCATGGGATGAGGTTTTTACCTTCGAACAATCAGGGATGGAACATTCAAGCGGTTTAAAAGTTGGCTGCTTCCCGAGAAATAGACAGGTCAAAGCGAAACACTACCAGGAGATCTGCTGCTGGCTTGCCTTGTCAGCTTAGGTATGCTGAGCTTTGAGTTACTCCAGTATGAGCGATGGCCCAGTCAAAGTCAGTGTCTGTGTAGTTTGTAGCACTCTACGTGCGTCCAGTACCTAAAGGGGGCTTACAGGAAAGCTGGGGAAGGACTCTTTATTAGCAAGCGTAGTGATAGGACAAGGGGTAACAGTTTCAAACTGAAGGAGGGTAGATTTAGATTGGATATTAGGAAGACATTCTTTACTGTGAGGATGGTGAGACACTGGAACAGGTTACCCAGGGAGGTTGTGGATGCCCCATCCCTGGAAGTGTTCAAGGCCAGGCTGGATGGGGCTTTGAGCAGCCTGGTCTAGTGGGAGGTGTCCCTGCCCACAGCAGGTGGGGTGGAACTGGATGATCTTTAAGGTCCTTCCAACGCTAACCATTCTGTGATTCTATGATGATACAGCCTTTCTTTTGGGAAGTTTACATTTCTAGTAGTCTTGAACAGGGTCCCCAAAAAGAGAAGAGCCCTTGAACATGGATCTGCCTAAAAGGACCCTGAAGCTGAAGTGGGTGAGGTGCCTATTCCCTATGGAGAAAGGTGGGTACCTCAGTGTGTTATATGGAGAAAAGCGCACTGAGCTGAGGGGTACTGGTGATCTGAAATGGTGTTTCAGATGTCAAAAAACATGCAGAAAGGAAAACGCTGAATACGGGTGAATTTCAGACCCTCTGTGTCATTGGAGCTTTGACTGCGGGAGTCTGGGAGTAGGAGAGTGAAGTGTGCAGTAGGGAAACCTTCAGTAGTCTCTGTCAAAAGAACAGATCGCAGTTCTTTATTTTCACCAGTAAGACAGCCAGGAAAAACTTTACTTGGAGGAGGATGTGGTGATGAGTACTTGTGTAACAGCTGGGTGCCTGGAGTACTTCTCGAGGCTGCTGAGATGGACACGTTTCAAACAAGATCCTCCCAGGAAGATGCTCTGAGCCATGTGCTGATTTGCCTTGGGGAGCATTCACTGCCGCTGCTGCTGAAGGTGACTTAATTCAGGATTTTTGGGGGCCAGAGAGAGTGTGGAAGAGGGACGGACTCATTCAGGAAGGGAAGATATGCATTGCAGTTGCAGGTGTCACCACTAGTAGTCCTACATGTGAAAAAACAACCAGCCCTTGGAAGGAGACCTGTTGCTCCAGTGTTAATGGTGCTTAGTCACTAGGGCAAGGTTGAACCCCATTCTCTGCTGCTGACTGCTGAATTCATTGCACCCTGAAACAGCTTCAGCAGAAGAGGTGGAAACGTCAGCAGCCTGATAGCCAGGCTCATCCTCTGCTAAGCTCTAGGTGATGTGGACTTAAACCTGGATCTCCTGTTCCTTGGGAGAATGGTCTGATTCAGAGGCTAGTCAATTGTGACGATTCTATGTTTTATGTGGATGCCCATGGTGTGCAAGAACCTTGGGGAGTACTTTACTGGATGAAGGTAGAAGATAGAAATATTTTCTGGATTCTGGTTGGACTCACAGGTAGGTAACATGCTGAGCTGCTCAACCTTGTCAAAATACAGCAGTTCTGGGTGTATAGTGGAGGTACTGGGTCAGACTAAGGGTGGTGCAGCCTGATACCTTGGTTTTGGTATTGGCCGATTGCTAATCCCACCCATTTTCTTCTGAAGCCCTTTCCCTTCCCCCAGCCAGTCTGCTGTTCTACAGCATCAAGTTCAAAGTGACGTTACCTTCAAGGTCTGTTTCACAGGCCACCCCCATGGTGGTGAGACTACTCCTGCCCTTGTGTCCATTAAATGGACAATACTAGTATTGCTTACGTAACTCCATCAATTTTTAGAGTTGGGAGATTGTAGGACAACTGGCACTTTGCCATCTTATATTCACTGAGAAGTGCTGGAGTAAGATAGCAGTGCTGTTGTATTTATTTGAGCCATGATTACTGGGCAGATAACTGAAATACTTTTAAATCGGGCAGTATTTAAATACTTTGTTTTAACAAATCATGCAGAACCATGTTTTCCACTGTTCCCAGAAAAAACATGGTGAGGTTCCTTAAAGATGCACTTTGAGCAGTTAAGAAGGAGCTCTTGGCTGGAGACCTACATAAAGAACAGAGGGATCAAGCTGAAGTGAGTAAGTAATGAAAAAAACTGTCAGCTTTCCAAGTTGCTCTGCTTGTCTCTGTAAATAATATGCGTGGGCAACTCTCACTTTTTCTTGACCCCGTCACTTCGAATGTGTCTGCTATTCAATCCGATGCTGTTCAGACAAGATTAAACACCAGGAAGGCATTTCCCAATGTTACATTCACGGTTTCTCACCACTCTTTACTTTGGCTGGAGGAATCATTGATGTTTAAAAAAATGGAATAAACTTGAAGTACAATGAACTGTAATTGTGAGATGGGGTATTTCTGGCTCCGTGTTCTGCAGCGGTCTTGTTGTTGTGGGGAAGAAAAGACTTTGGTGGTTGTGTGGGATATTTTTTTTCATTGGGAATTAAAACTAGATTGCTGTTTGTTGCTGAACTGTGAATATGGGTGTGGAGAGAGGAGAATTTTGCCTTTTTCCACCACCAGCCCTAAGGACTTATGTCCTTCTTCATCTCTTCACCTTGCCCATTTTGTGTTGTCTAGTTCAGAAATAGCTATCTCTGCCTATTTTTGCCGGAGGCTCTTTTTGAGGCGCTTGTGGCTTGTGGGTCATCAAGATAAAGATGCCAAATCGTCAGCAGGTAGTGTTTTGGGGACCTAGGTTAGACAACTCCCTGTGGCCAGGAGGACCTATAACTCTCTTGAGCAACTGTCAGGATTGACTGAAGCTTGTCCAAGGCTGGAGCCACCACTTGGGACTTATTCCCCTACTGTAATGAGTTTCTAATATGAACCGTAATCACCTGGTAATACAGCGTGGGCCTTTAATTGGCATTAGTGATACATCTGCTTTTCTGGTTGAAGCCTTTTGATAGGAATTGCTAGAGCACAATCTGAAGTTGCGTCCTTATAGAAGAAAGGACACAATATTTCCTATTTCAAGGCCGTAGTATGGACCTCCATCTCTGTATTCCTGCTAACCAAAATGGGGGTGAGAGAGAAGAGAAAATGTCACTTCTTGTCTGGTGCTCATCTTCCAGCCATCCCCATTTTGTACTCATTCTGCAAAGATTACTAAAAAAATAGTTAAAAATGTGGGATAAAATTATCTATCTACCTAGATCGATTGCTAGATAGACCACTTGTGTAGACCATACTTGGGAAAGATACTTCATTTGACCAAACAAGCTCAAAAAAGTCCCAAACTGTACAAACTTTTTTCTTTATGAAAGCTGCAATATTCAGAATAAGAATGAAGTTGGGAGGTTTTACCTCAATGATAGATGAGGCAGTATCTCCCTTTTTCATCTAATTACTCTTGTGCCTTCTCTTTAAACAGTATCTCGAGCCGAGTCCTTGAGATATGGACTGGAATACTGTCTGAACACGGGTTTTTATATTCCCTTTAGTTACACGTGGTGGACAATCTTGTATTCGTGGCCACAAACTTTCCCCACTCCTCATAATGCCAGTTCCACAGATCTAGAAGCGTTGCACACTGGCTTAAACCCAAAGGATTATATTGTGTGTTAAATGAATTTTGATGCTTTCTATATATCTTTGTTTCCTGAATCTTTCAGAGTGCCTTCAGCCAAACCTACTTTTCCTCCCCAGACAAGGGTGCTCACTTACTGCTTTCTTTCAAAGAAATAGAAAATATATCTATTTTCTGTCAGAAAATAGAACTTCCTTCCAGGAGTCAGGTATTAAAGAGAAATACCAATTGGTCATGAGTCTCAGGACCAAACCTTAAAATTTGCAAATAGCGAGGCATATGACTGAATTGGACTGTTTGTGACAGGGAAAAGAGACAGAAAAATAGTCTTTATTGTTGCATATCCTCTGCTCCTTTCTGTGTCTAAAAGAGAGGGTGGAGATGATCAGCAGTGAACACCATGCGGGATTTTATAGCAGCTTTTTAGTCAGCACCTAATAAAATGCGCTGTAGAAGCCTCTTCTTACACAGGGTGTTAGCTAAGAAGCGATGTCATATTTTAAAATGAAGCACTTGGGCAGTGGGTGTGTGTGGAGGAGAGAGTGGGATCATGCTGTAAAAAGTGCTCACATTTTTAGCCAGACAGCGCTTCTGCAGCAAATAAAATCTCTCTCTCCGACAGATGGAGGAGAGGTGAGTGGGAGGGAAGTTTGGAAGCGCACTTTGTCATTTCTGTTCGCTCACTGCTTCGGCTGCAAGGGAGGGTGCATGAAATACCAGTCGATAAAAGGGTGGATTAAAAAGTGCGCCAGCATCAAGGAAGTAGAGGCAGCTCTCCATAATTATGGAGCAGCTTCCATCTGGGCCTGTCAAAATGCTTTACAAACATTAGGCGGCTGAGCTTGATGATATCCCGGTGGATGTGTATCGATCATTCCTATTTAGAGATGGAAAAATTTGGGAATAGACAGTATGTGACAAGCTTTAGGTGGACAAGAATATTGATTTGTAGGGCTGGACCTCGTGCTGCCAGCATCTTCTGCTCCCAGTCCCTAGACGTGGTGTTCAGACTCAGACTAGCTTCCTGGCATTGACACGGACAGTTCTGTACGTGCCTGACCCAGCCTTCCCCTGGAATACACTGTCAATTACTTCCCTTGATCAGGCTTAATTCGCCTGTCACTTTCGTTAGAACTGATGACTTTAAAGCTCTCCTGGAAAATGAATTTTCTCATCTGAGAATGGCAGGGAGAGAATCACTAAGTGAGAGTATCTGTACTGTTTCCACATGCAAAATCTTAGGTTTTCCCTTTCAACAGTTGTTTTAAGTGGGGAAAAAAAGCATCTCTGGTAATTTGTTGCGATATAAATTAATTAGCAGTGTTCAAGGCCAGGCTGGATGGGGCTTTGAGCAACCTGGTCTAGTGGGAGGTGTCCCTGCCCATGGCAGGGGGGTTGGAACTAGATGATCTTTAAGGTCCCTTCTAACCTGAACCATTCTATGATTCTATGATTTCCTCAAAAAAGGACTGCTGTTTTAAAGCAAGTTCAAAATCATGGTTATATGAAGATACGTATTTGGGTGGAACGTTTAAATATGAACTCGGAGAGATCTGCAAGTTCTGCTGTCCATGCACTGCAAGTAACTATGCGAGTATACTTGCACCCAGCATAAGCCCTTCCAGACACATTTTAATCTTATTTATACTTGTGGGAAAATGGAGTAAATTGGTAAAAATCAGATGAGTTTTACCAGTGTAAAAGGAAAACAAGCAAAACCGGAATCACATTCTTCAAGTCTTAGTGCAGGGCAGTCAGGTCTCAATATACAAGCTGAGATGGACCTTCTGAACCACTCTGACCTGTTCATCCAGTCAGAAATCAAAAAAAGGGATTGGCAGTTCTGCTGAATGTCGATAGTATTGAACCCCTGGTGAAGGCTACAGGGCAATGAACCTCTTGCTTCCTTTCTCAGGTGCTAGAAAATGTTTATTTCTGTGTCTAGGAGAGCGTGTCTCTGTGCATATGAGGACTTCTTAAGTTAAGCTTCTGAAGCGTTAGTCTTCTCGGCTGTTTTCCTTGAGGTGCTTCTGTCACACAAGGGCCTGATGTTCTGGCTGCTTGATTAAGTATCCAAAACATGGACTCAGCTCCTGAGTTTACGCGTTTTAACTGTGATATCTCAGACCAATCAGTCCTGTTTATTCCTGCCTTGCTAAACTGGGGTAGCAAAATACATCCTGCAAATGCCTGACGTTCATCATCTTACTATTTTTATAGTCGCAAACAATTTGTGCCTTTGGTGCTGACTCATAAAGCAAGGTATTTCACTGAAGCTGAAAGAGAAAAGACCCTGCATCTTTTCCAACTTTATTTGTCATCTCAATTTTTTGTCCCTCTTTGGGGATCTCTGTCCTACTTTCTGTCACACATATTAGTCTTGGCTGATTGATATGATGAGATGAACAGCCTTGAGCAAAACCAGTTTTATAAACAAAGATAGAGAATCCTTTGCTTCATTTACAAGAAAAATATCTTAAGCAGAATGAAATACCATTAACTGACCCATTTCCAGCCTGATTTAGGATTAGATTAAGAAAGAAACTAAAATGTAAGTTTGAGGGTTTATTTTTCTGCCTTGGTGTGAAAAGACAGAATAAAACAATGGTGTCTTCAAAAAAGACAGGCAACTTGGCCCATTGTCATGCATATTTTCTACTAAAATATACTTACACCTTATGACCTGAATATTGCCATAAAAATGTATATTGCAGATGAGATTTATTTGTTAAATTCTTGTAAATTACACCTGGAAAGAAGACTGTATTTGTTGTCAGTCACAAAAGTCCAGTCAATGAAAGAGGTGAAATCACCTCCAGTGATTTTGTGCATAGAATTTGCTGAAGTAATAAATTATATGTAGATACTCTTACTTTTTGCTGCATGAAAAAATAAACTCAACGCAAGGACCATTAGGACTTGAGAAGTTAATTGTGAGTTGAAACCTGGATAAAGAAAATTAACAATCTAATGACAAAACCTAGTAGAGGAGGAGTTAACCTCCTCTCCTTCTAGATATCTTGGAGGACAGATGGCCAGGAATAATTCCTTATTCAGATAGTTTTAACTTCAAATATAATTCAATAAATGTTTTGTTATTATTCACAGTATTCCATGTAATTATATTTAATTGATTTAAGCACCTCAAGTTTTTGCCTTTTATATGTAATTGAAATTTCCATCCCAATTAGCTTAACTCACATTATGAATAAAAAGGAATCCCCTTAGAACAGAAGCATTATCTGCCTTTTTCTAATAGAATACAGTCTAAAAATTGTTACCTAATTGTACATTCTTTTAGTTACCAAAGTACCAGATTTAGTAAAAACGCCTCACTTACTTGCAAAACAGCATGTCTTAATAATTCCTAAAAGTAAGGATCAATCTTCAGAAAAATAACTAAATATAACAAATGTGAGATAAGAATAAAGCCACGTTTTGAATCAGGATGTGTTCCTTGCTGAACTAAATAATGTTAAAATTAGCTTTTTCAGCCTTACCCATATGTTACCTTTCTGTTTGAGCTCTTGTAGGCTTTGTGTGTGTTTGATGATAGCTGCGTTTTCGAGCATTTTTTGTTGTTGTTTTCTTTGTGGTATCAGCCGAGTAATGAACAATTAATAGATGACCTGAAATGATGTGGTGACCTCAAACGTGCATCTTTCTCTCCCTCTTTTCTATTTAGTGAAAGCACACTAAAGCCATTGTGTCCAGTGAATATGTTAGGCACTCAAATACTAGGTGCTTGGTTCTACAACGAAATCCAAAATCCTCTGCTCAGAAATATACACAGTTCACGTAGATGATAAGACTCTTCAGGATGCAATCCAGTGCAGCCATTACACTGATTTGTGAGATCAGCTAAAACATACAGCTGCCTCAAGTGAGACATGTGGGAATCATAACAGAGAGAAGGATGAACCTCCCCTGAGGTCTGAGGTCCCCTGGTGTCTACATGGGATCCATCTCCCTAAAGTGTCTCCTGAAGCCCCATCCTGAAGACAACACTGAAATGGTGGGAGCATTTGGACACAACAGGGGAGCACAGTCAGCCTCTCCCTCACCCAGGATATTCAGACCAGCATCTCCCACCTTCGAGACCATGACACGAAGCCAAGCTGGAGGCAAGGTTCTCTCTTGGACCTGTCCCTTTCATGCAAACAGACATCAAGAGACTTACTGGGTGAGAAAGGGAGGGGGTACAGGGACAAAGACCCTGCAGCCTAGCACCGGGATCACACGGTTATGAAGCCTGAACACCTCTCAATAGCTCTGCATTTTATAGTAAACAGCTTCTGGATAAAACTAAGGTGCTGACAGCATTTAGATGTGGCTAAGGGGAAGGGGAGATGCTCAAGAATGTGGTTTTGGTTTGGTGAACTTCAGTCTCACTTCTGCCACTTTTAGTTCTTTCTTAAATCTAGCTCTTGGTCACTCCTCTGAGAGTCTAGGAGTAAAAGAACTGGCACTGCTTTGTTTCTTAGTGCATGGAGACTAATTGTTTCCCTTTGGATTTATGCCATCTCATTTAAAAAAATATGCAGTGAATAAACAAAGCTGTAAGTCATGTGCAATCATCTTCAACCTACTGGAGTTATTAACAGCACCCACACATTGACTTTATAACAGAGGGATTCAGCTTTCCTCTAAAACCTCACCTCAAAAAGTGGCCATAAAACAACTCAGACTCTATTCTGAATGAATTCTTACTGAAAAGTTTCAGTATTTACCACTGTGATTCCTCTAAAGTGTCCTCCTTTGGACCACTCACTGAACACTCAAAACTGATAAGCTGGTAATCTTGCCTCCATATTTTTTCTATGCCCTTGCAATATAGTTGCATGTATTATTATAACACAGAAATTTGATTAAAACATTTATTTTTTAAAATGTCTAAAATAAATGAATTCCTGCCTTAATAAAACCCCAGAAGTTTAAAACATAAAGCAAGAATTTTTTCAGATGGTGCTGCTCTTTGCCTTATCAACTTGCTGGAGAGGCAATTTTTTGTTACAGTCTTGATTTGCAAGTGCAGTTCATGCTCACCACAGGGCACGAAGCACTGAGTAGAGTGAAATAATGGGGGCAGCCTCCTTAAATCTACCAGTGGAAAGGGCAGAAGAACAGCTAGCCTGCATTCTTTTCAGAGCATAATGTTAAAGACAATTCTGCACAGACTGAATTAATTTCCTCGACTCTGATTCTTGGGAATTTGTCACACATCGTACAGTATTGACGTTGACCAATGCATGTGTTGGCACATGTATGACCTACATATTTCATACATTCATATTTAAAAATGTCTGAAACTCCAGATAGTCTCAGTCAATTAATTAAAGTGGGTAGAATTTATACAGGGAATACCAGTTTTCTCTTTAAAGAGTGTAGTCTCTAGGTTTGTCCCTAAAATGAGCAAAGTTATCCATAAAAGCATCTCATTTGGTTGGTTCCAGCAAACAGTCTAAGAGTTTTTACATCTTTAGTTAAGGCTGACTCGTTCTTTTATTCATCTTTGATGGCAAAAGACAACAGATAATTCTAATTACTCCCTGATACAAAGACTTTCTTTTTAATCACATCTTCAGTTTCACACAAAGGTCTAAGGTATGCCCCTTATCAGCACCAGCTTCACATAAGGGAAATGCATCCTTGGAATGCTTTTGAGTGTCTTATGGTGAACTTCAGCACAGGCCCGGGAGGATAAAGCACTGGCTAAAAAACTCTGATCAAGTTTTCATTGTAAACTTCGTTCTTTTCTTTACAAAAGCCATCAGACAGGTGCTGTATTTGTATGTTGTTACAGCAATAAAAGACATACATAGCTGGTGAGATGCAGGGTTTTTCATTCAGATTAGTTTGCAGATACTACCCCCAGGGCTTTACTGATGATGTGAGTAAGTTGCCTGGGTAGCAAAATATCATCCCCAGGCTCCCAGGCTGCAAGCAAATACTCTGTCACAGGCCTATTCCTAACAAGTGTAGAGGGATTAGAAAAGGTTTGCTTGCTTTGAACTGTTTTACTCCTGCTTCTTTATTTGAGAGAGATTTATGGATCATTTGAGGGAGGGAAAAGTGGTGTTTGTGGGGGACATTTTTGAAGTGAACTTAGATTTTTGGGTGACGTGTTTTCCAGGCAAACTACTGCTTGACTAGATGAAGTGACACAGCTGGCCCCCACTGCTTGGTGATGCCTTTGCGTGAAGTGAAATGCCGCATGGGGTTTTGTGAAGTGATTTGCAGTGTATTTAAGATGGCTTTGAAGAGACTGTCTGAATTTTCTCAGAGGGAAGGAAATTGCCACCTGATTTTCTTTTGTCACCTTTTCACCACTGAAATGTCAAGTCTAGTTTTCCTTGGTTTAGACGGAGACAGTAAGGAATGCTGGGGAATGAGAAAAGTATAAATAAAAGGCTGTAGACGTCTGTAGCCATAACAATAAATAACATTGTCTGAAAATTTAATACTTCATCCATGTCTTCTGCCTGAGGAGGCTGAAAAAGCATTCATGTCACTATTCCTTTTTATTCAGCACGTACAGAAAAATTTCATCCCTTTCAGCAGGAGCAAAATTCACCTAGTCTCAGGTCTCTTAGTTCAAAGCAGTTTAAAATCCTAGGCTAGCTGTTTAGGAATGAAATTTGAGTGGAGGCCTGGTAGAAGAGTATTCTTCATCTCTCTCAGAACAGTTAATTTAACCCTGTAACAGATCATCTCTGCGACAGAGCACCTACATTAACCATTTGAGGTTGAGCCTCCTGTGAAAACAAGACCTTATAAATAGCATTGGATAGAGCACTAGAAAATAAGCTAGGACCACAAATCTGGTCCAGGGAAGAAGGGACAGAAAACTTCTTATCTGGAATATCTTATGTCAAGTTCTGTTCCAACAAGGTGACTCTGAGATAGGGGCAGCTCTGATCTGACTGAGCTGGGTGGCGGGATGCAGGATTGTGCCTATGTGTAATGTATGTGGGCAGGAGCAGGGGAAGGAAATTGTTTCCCTCTGCCTCTCAAGGAGCTTATTACTGTGTCTGAAGGACACATGGCAGAAGAAAGGCTATACTAGGCACAGTCCTCTTGACTGGTTTGGGAGGCCCCTCAAGTTTTTCTTCACTTTCTTTCACTGCACCATGAGGCAAAACCAGAAAAAAATTGGCTTGCTGCCACGTGGCTGTGTGCTAAAACACCATCTCCATCAAAACACTAATACAGCACTTAACTGCCTGCTCTTGCCTTTTACATCTTTCCCCTTTACTTGGGTATGGGTAGATTGGCAGCTATGTAGAAGCACTTTCAGTACTTCAGGTTCCCCTGCGTTCTCTGGGGTTGAGCAAAGTTCATTAGGGCCAGTGGAAAACCACACACTTTCTCATGATTTTTCACCTCATCCAGTAATGTGCATCTTTTGCACTCTTGTTTTGCAGGGCTAAGTCAGGAAAGCGATGAAATTAATGAATAAAGAGCTCAAAAGCTTGTAAATAATGTAGTACTGCATATTGGCACAGGAAGCAAAGGAAAGTGCTATCAAAAAAAGGTGGCAAGACTTTTAAAGCACTTCTCTGAGGGGACAGAATTAATGCCATGTGCTCATTTTACTGTGGTGTTCTAAAATTGACAGTGTCTGTGCTGTGGCTCTTATCTTAAAATCAGTGAAATTTAAGCAAGTCGTTCTGTGAGCAGTGGGACTAAGCAATCCTGATTTCCTATGAATTGTCCTTTGCCTCCAGTCTTTTATTTCCTGCCTCCCCGCCTTATGCTTTCCTCCAATTTGAATAATGTCAGCTCTCCGTCACGTGCTGTTGATGCAGCAGCTGTCAATGCTCGCCCTGAGAAACAGGGCTAATGCGAAGCTACCCACGGATGATGACCCACCTCCGAGTGCCAGCTGGTTGTCAGCAGTTGCATATAGGAAGAGCGGCTACATCCTAGTTGCTTTGCCCTCGTGAGGGAAAATAATTTGCCTTGTTGTGTGCTAGCCAGCTTTAAGTTTTCACAAAATGTATACCAGACAGCTATATTTCAAATGTCTACCCCCTTGTCAATTTTGGTAGAAATTAGCCAGTGGTTTCAAAGTTATTGGGTGAGGAGAAGGGAAGTGCTAAATAAGGCAGGTGGAGAAAATTACAGCCTCAAAAATCTTCCTTGGGAAGTCAGGCTTGAAACAGGTAATGCCAGTATTGTATATTTGTCTGCTCCTTCAACATTTTCAAGATAATCAGGAGGGCTGAGCATTTTTTACGGTAATGTAAATTCTCATATAACTGGAGCTGAGGCTTCAAACATCGTTGTTATGTTGTGAGATTAATTAAAAAAAATAAAAATTTGCCAGAACCGGTTCTCCTGCTTTGGTTTTCTTGCTGATTTGGTGTCCTGTCCATCAAAGTCCAGTATAAATAGCTAATTCTATCCAGGGCTCCCAAAAGTTATGTGGTGGCACCACTTGTCCTATCAAGGGCTCCCAAAAATTATGGGGTGGCACCAGTTGTCCTAAGCATGCAGAAAAGGAACAGCTGATGACTGTTTTTACACACCATCTTCCTCTAAATGTTAGAGGGTGCTTTGCAATGTAATATTATTGTTTATACTTCAGTAATACCAAGAGGTCCTAGCTGAAAGTAGAGCCCGAAGGTACTATTTTTTGTATCTACATGCTGTAGGAGATAATCCTGTCCCCAGTTCCCCTCTATGCCTTTCCCCCAAAATATCATAGCTAATTAGGCAAAGAGTGGAAAAGGAAAGGCAGGCGCCACAAAATGAGGTGACTTGTGCCTGGCTCCGGAGCCGATCAGTGTCTGAGCTGAGAATAGAGCTCAGTCTCCTGCCTCCCCATTAGGATCTCTTCCCTGGACTCTCCTGCTGCATTGCAAGGTCCCAAATAAAATGTTGCATTTTTAATATGGTGTTATGAAACTCAAAGTTTTAAGGAAACATTATAAATACTTAATAAATATATACAACTGTGCAAAACACTTGAAATACACTGTGTCTTGGGATAAGGCTAAGCAATGTTCATTCATTTCTATGTGACGTTGTTAAAAACTTTGTTGAGACAAGGGAAAAAAAGGGGGAGAAAAAAGTAATTTATTTCAAGGATCCTGCTTCATCACAGGCTTTTCAGACACTCATGAATTGTCATGCTGCGGTGAACTCACCTGAGAATTCCCCTGAGAATTATATTCTTATTAAAGATATTTGTGTTTACATTGTCTTTAGCATAAATGCGTGAACACTCCATGCATTTGCCATGCACAGGCTTGTCTTGTCTCTTGGCCTTGTCAAAGTGATACAATTTTTTTCCTCAACACATTATTTTCTTTAATATATTTTTCTCTCTTGTAGGACTTTTCTTTCTTTGTTACTGACTTGGATCACAAATGGTCTTCATTTCCCTGTTCTTCTGAACTAAATAGCTAAATTCAGGTTCCTGTGGATATGAAAGGGGTTATGAGTCATACAAACAAAAATATGTTAACTTCTCCTTGTGTGGGTTGTAATCCATTAGAAACATTCTTATTCCATGTGGTTCCACCTTGTTCTTATTTTCCTATTATAACTGACAAACCACGATTAATTAAAGGGTAATTTTAGACCCAGTTCATCAGACTGTCAGACCTGTTTGTCACAATGCATTTGCATAATTCCAGGTGCAAAGATACACCACTTTACATCATCGCCTCTCAGTATTGTTGTACTATGATGATAATGGATTAAATAACTGGGATTGCAAGGCAATCTTTTGGGGGTTAGGGTAGTACAAGTGAAGATAAGTTACACACTCTGAATTCTTCCCATTGAGTACAAAGCAACAGATTACCTCCTCTTGCAGGGGCTTTATATTTCTGTATAGAGGTCTGGCACTTTTCAGCTCTCATGAAGATACAGTAAGAGCAGGCTGGTCCCACAGCCTGTCCTCCCAGATGGTTTGACCTGCCTAATGTGATTGCCGAGGAGTCCCATTGAGCTCTGTGTCCATAAGATCACCGCCTGTGTAGGCTTACCCCACGAATTCTCCTTGGGGTGGGGTGGCGAAATGCTGAATCTCTGTGTGCTCGAGTTCCCTCCATGTCACACGTGCTTCTTACGGAGAGACAACTCCGCCACGGTTGGCACTGCAAAAGCATCAGGAAGCAACAAATTCTGTCCTGGGGAAGAAATGGAAACGTGATATCGCAAGCAAGCAGAAAGCAACGGTGATAGTGCCCTGTTTGCTGTCTGAATTTTGACTGCAGCATTCAAGAGTGAGGAGGAAAATATGGATTCCTTATTCATCTTTCCTAAGAATCATAAGTTTTATTAGTTAGACTGGATTTTATCCAAGAGACAGTTTTCAAGTGTTCCTAATGAAGGCACAGAAGATGGGATGTTTCTTATGATGATGCAAAAACCTGCATTTTGTAGCATTTGTGAGATTTCTCAGATCAAATCTGCAGTTTTTCTTGCTTTTCCCACCAACAATAAGCCAGGGCATTGCTTATGTCACAAGTCCTTATTTCAAAAGATAAGCTTTAATTTAAGTGAGAATTAATTTAAGAAAGATCTGCAGCCATATTACACAGAAGACTGACTGCAATATCTCAGTAAGTCCCTCGCTTTTGCTTGTATTAACGCCAACAGGCTGTGGCCACATTTCCCAAAGATGCACAGAGGCTGGGCAATTTGAATCATGGAATCACAGAATCTTCAGAGTTGAAAGGGACCTCTAGAGATCATCTAGTCCAACTCCCCTGCTAAAGCAGGATTGCCTAGAGCACATTACTCAGGACTGCATCCAGGCGGGTCTTGAAAGTCTCCAGAGAAGGGGACTCCACAACCTCCCTGGGCAGCCTGTTCAGTGCTCTGTCACCCTCACCGTAAAGAAGTTTTTTCTCATATTTGATCGGAACTTCTTGTGTTTCAGCTTGTGCCCGTTACCCCTCGTCCTGTTAGTGGGAACCACTGAGAAGAGTCTGGCTCCACCCTCCTTAAACCCACCCTTTAGATACTTGTAAACGTTAATAAGGTCTCCCCTCAGCCTTCTCTTCTCCAGGCTAAAGAGTCACAGCTCTCTCAGCCTTTCCTCATGAGGGAGATGCTCCAATCCCTCAATCATCTTTGTTGCCCTACGCTGGACTCTCTCCAGTAGTTCACTGTCTCTCTTGAACTGGGGAGCCCAGAACTGGACACAGTATTCCAGTTGCGGCCTCACCAGTGCAGAGTAGAGGGGGAGAATGAGTCCAGTCCATCTAATCCTGGAAACTGAAATACTTTCCCTGTTCCAGCCTTTTCATTCAATATGGCAGTGAGGAATTGAATTTACTCATCGAGCCCAGCTACTGAACACGGGGAGAGAAACATATATTGCCCATCAAGTTACCTGAAGAGGTGTCCAGAAAATCAGTGATGCCTCCCTTACCTTGTCAGAAGCAGCTGCTTTCTTCTGGTGGCACACAGAAGTCAGACACGTTCATCAATACTGACCTGTGTTAAGTAAAAGACGGGGTCAGACTGGCAATGTTATTTCTGGTTTACCCATCCATCTATTTTTCCCATTCATCTTTATTTTTCTGGTAGTATTCCATTTCTACAATAAGAATATAGACATTACTAGTAAGTAGAACCTGGCTGCTTCCAAACACTATGAATTGTGTCATTTGAAATGTATCTGTACAAACACTGTCTCACGCTGTTTGCAGCTAAATTCTCTGTTGCCTGAGCTGTTAGTGGAGATGAAAATTGTGTCTCCCATAAGCTAAGGTTCCTCTTCACTTTACACGAGGGCATGAAATAAGCTGATACGTAGCAAGTAGAGGTATTCACAGCAGGGAAAATGTTCAAAGGTTCTAAGCAAGGAAAGGATCATATTTTTAAAGCTATGCTGTCAAACAGGGAATTCAGTTTCTTACAAATCCACAACGAGCTTATATGTGTACGTAGGTGTCTAAGTACCTAAGGTACTTCCAAGAAATGCATCCAGCATCAAATATTGTAATAACAATGGTAAATATTGAGGCTCAGAAAGGCAGGCAGTTTGGGTTCTGTTTCTATTTCTATTTCTATGACTTGCTATGTGACCCTCATTGAGTCTTTTTGTGCCTCAATCTTCTCACTTCTAATATTCATTTAAGATAATGAAATAAAGTTTATGCACCTTAACCATTTTTCCTCCAGCTCTAGGTTTTGGTCAGGTCACTTGTTAATGAAGATCCTAGGTGCCTTACATCATTGTGTGAGATTTCACTGAATGTTGATGAGCTTTGAGATACTTGAATGAAAGGCATTATTAGTATATGTCTCCCTTGAGAAGTGTCTTCGTGATGAACATGCCTTTCTCTGAGTCCTGCAAGAAGGCAAGAGTCACATTCCTGTGTGCATTAGTTTAGCACAGGTAAAGCACAAATCCGGAGTGTCAGGGGATGTCAGGCGGTCGCAATTTCTACTCATTTGATACCAATGAGTCTCTCAAAGTAATACATTAACAGTTTCTAAAACAAGTCATTGAGAATTATCCCACATCATCAAAATGTTGCCATTTATAATACACCTATTATCAATGCCCTTTTCCATTGCAGCTTCTAATTATCTGAATTTGACACTGATTAAGTATATTCATGACTTAGAAACTGAAATAAGGCAGTATGTTAGAGGAAGATAACACAAGTTACTTTAGTGAAACTACAGTGTTTTGGTTTTTTTCTAAGTGCGCCCTTTAAACAAAAAGTTAATTCTGGAAAGAAGTACAGAATTATGTTCATTATCATTACCCTTCGTTAGGTAATAGGAAGTTGCCAAAGTCTGGTTTTTGCTTTGAGTGTCTGCTGGTTGGCTGACTGAGGATGAGGAAGTTTTGGATCCTGACCTTTTTTCTTGATTGTGTGGATCTGTTCAGTGCTGTTGTTGTGTAAACGACTGTAATATCACTGTTCTGGAAAAACAATACATTGTCTTGGTTCCACTCAGGTATTAGGACTTGGTTTCTATAGGGAGGTATTTTCTTCATTACATTTAGCATACATCTAAGGAGTAACATGGATGTAAGTTCTTTGATTTTTCTTTTTTAATTTATTTTTGAGGGTGGAGGGTAAAACCTATATTGTTCACATATAGTCTGGCATTTGTGGTTTGAATAATGCCTGTCATTTTTGTTATTTTACTGATGGCTTTTGATTTCTTATTTAGGACGTCTGAAAACTTCGCTTCTTGAGTTCTAATAGCAGCTGACTGTTAGCTACTGTCATCTTTATTCAGATTAATTCCTTCATCTTTTGCCTTGTATTTCATATACTCAAGCCATAGAACATGAAATAGAAATGTGGTTTGGAGAGAACTCAGTCTTATTTTTAGTCCTCTGTAAAGGTCATGCTTTTTGTCTTTATTTTTATATTAAATGCATTGGGTTTCTTTTTTTAAAGGGAGTCATATTTACTGCTGTCTTACTTACAATATATTTTTGCAAATATGAAATCATCCCTGTTAGTTCTGCCAGTAGCAGCAGTGTCAGGATGCCTGTCCCACGTGTCTGTATTTCAAGCTCTGTGTCGGCCAGAGCTACTCTACCCCACATGATGTGACAAAGTTGAATGTGCCCAAAGCAGCCATCAGCTCCTGGGTGTTCAGAATATCCCAGTGCTGTTGGGTATTCAGATTCATCTGAAAAGGATATGCACACTTTTCTTTATAAGACTAAGGACAGATCACATTATAGTGCCAGGCTTTGAGACTTCAAACCCAATTTGCCTCCTCAAGGACTATTAGCTAGCTGGAAAACCAGTGTGTATGAATGACTTTCGCATACAAATGACAAGCTAACATTTTTATTATTGAAATCACATTATAAAACTTCTACTTTTATGCTGATTTCTTCAATATTCTAGATTAGATTTCTGGACATTAGGAAGACAGCTCTCATCAGACTTTGTGAATAAACTGATTAAGCTTAAAGTAGTTGTATTTTTCTTGTCAGCAGGCACTCGTAATGTCTTTTAACTTACCTAAAACAAATATAGGTACATAAATATACATAGTTCATTTGTTCCTTGCTACTTTTTCCTCACTTGATATGGTAAGTGTGTACAGGTGATTTATTATTATCAAAACAACATGTTATGATACCGGAAAGGATGATCATGTCTGTGGTACAACTTAATAGATCCGCCATGAAAAAATGTGGATTGTATTTTAATTATATTTTCTTAAGAATTTAACAAGAAACACACAAAATGCAATCTCTGAGTATGATCATCTAGAGAGAATAATTCCTCAAGAGGAGCAGTAGGATCTTTTGTTTTACAGATCTCCTTTAATTTCAGTACAGCCCTTGAAACAGAACAGGTGCCAGCAGAATCCTGGGTCTCAAGGGAGGAGAAAAGGGAGAGAAAGAGCAGGTGATTTCTAAGGCAGAAAGAAACGATCGAGTTTAGGACAAGGTCAAAATAAAGACAAATTTCTTCCTAAAAGAGACTGAATATCCATTTACAAGAGTGTACCAGCATACCTGTTGGCAGCCATAGGCATAAGTAGGTACTATGTATGACCTGGGCGTGCAACACAGGGAGATGTGTATTTGACAACTTTCTGCTTATTAGTCATTAGCCTGCAATTTCAGTCTGTGAAATGAAGCGTTCTTACAGGCTAAAAGGTTATTGTTGAGAAGCAAACCTTGTGGTTCTTGTTTGTGATTATCAAGAAACAGTAGGGAAGTTGCAGATGGTTTAGTAGAGGAATGGGATGGTTGAGATCACCAGCCGGTTAAAAAGTGGATTAAAGGGAAATCGGCTTCACTGCCTGATGAAGAGACAGGTGACAAATTTCCAGAGGCAAGTAGGAATGAGGTGTCTTCAGAAGTCTGTATTCACTCTTTATCTGTTTTTCATTCTACAGTAAGCACTGTGAGTACTACTGATGTAGTGTTCACTTTTGAGTCATGTTACATTCTCATTTCAGAAACCTACTGCAGGGAGTAATACCAGATAATTAGGATTTATACTTAGCTCTTCTAAGGATTTTGCATCTGTAGACAGCAAATCCTTTTAACTGGTGTCATTACCCACATTTTACAGGTGGAAAAGGTCACACACAGAAATATGGAATAACCTGACGGAGGAGTCCCAGAGCCAGGAACCACACACAGTCCCTGAATTCTTAGTACAGTACTAAGTCATTGAGATGCCAAGAACTGCAGAAATTAGTTGTAGCATCGTTTAAAGAAGCATCTGAAAGATGGGGAGTAGCAAAGACACCTCCCATTGACTTTAGTGAAGCCAAGATTCCACATGGGCATTGAGTGTGATAGAAGAGGCAGCCTGTTATACCATATAAGCTGCATGTGTAAAAAAATGACTGAAAAGCAACACTCTAGTTATGCTCCTTCAGGCAGTTCTATTCCTGAAAGCCTATTATTTGAAAATAACTTTGATACTCAGGGCAAATAGATGATGACTGTAGGATTAACAAGCTCTAGACAATGGGGTAAGGCAAAATTAAGAAAATAAACATGGAGTTAAAGAGTTTTTGAGACTTTAAATGAACTGGAAGATTGCAAACAAAAGTGAAATTATGCTAAATTTTTAGATAGCAACTTGCTAACTTGGTATTATAATGTGTTGCAGGTTTTGACAACCTGGGTTTTGACTCGTTTACAAGACAGTTTCTGTCTATGCTTTTATTTTACATTGTTTCATTTACCAGATAGTTTAGCAAAATATAAATGCTGTGTGTCAAAGAGCCAGAAAAGACATTTGAGCTTTCTAGCCATGTCTACACTCAACTCTTAAAGAGCACAGTGAAATAAATTTTAGGATAATTATTGATCAAGATCTACATTTACCTAGGCGTGTCAGACTGTGTTGCCTCAAAACTGATGAAATACTTCAGAAGTAAAATCATACAATACAAGTTAGTTAAACACTGCAGCCAGACAAAACTTTCAGTAAATGACAGAAATCAGAATATAAGGGATGTGTTTAGCATGTTCTGCTCATACAGTTTAAAGCCAGAATGATGGAACACTAAGTCTTTTAGTCTGACCTACTAGAAATCCCTGGCCACTAAATTTTATCCAATTATACCTCTGGTAAGTCCAACTACTCCTAGTGGGATACAGTATATTTTCCACAGAGACATTTTGTTTTGTTTGGAGATTTCCAGAGAAGAAAACACACCTTCCCTCTGAAATTTGTAACAATGATTACTCACCCCCATTGATAACATTTCTGATTTGAATTTGTCTGACCTCAGCTTCCAGACGTCGATTCTCTGTTCTTCTCCTCTACAAGATTAAAGGGCCTTTTAATTCCTGGTATTTGCCCTTATGAAGGTATGTATGTGCTGCTATCAAATTGCATCTCCTTCTTAGTATGGTAAGCGGTCCGGCTTCTTTTTATGCAATCTTTAAATCAGCTTTGTTGCTCGTCACTTCACTCTCACAGATTTTCCAAATGTGCCTGTTTGACTACAAGTGCCAGCTACGTGATCAGCATCCCATGGGCAGCCTGGATGCTGATGAAATTAACTCCTTGCTCCTCCTCACCTTCTCATACTTTAGGAAAATGTTGGGCAACCAGTTGTTCACGCGCCCAATGTATGCTTGGTTTACATTGCTTTGCACTCTTTTATTTTTTTTTTTTAAATCCAAGGAAATCCAATGACTTACCAAGTCTACTTGGCATGTAAGAGGGCTACAACAAAAATGTCTGCACTCACAAGTGGGCTTGCTGCTGCACCTGGCTATACCTGCCACCTGGGGAATGGCCCTGCCACATGGCCAAATCCAGGCATCCAGCTGATGGGGGAAACGGGGACTTCTCAGTGGCTGGGGACGAGCGCAACATCTACACCAGGAGCTGACAGGAGATGAGCCTGTGGGAAAGCAGCCCTGGGGAAGCCGCATCCAGAGTACTGTGTCCAGTTCTGGGCTCCCCAGTTCAAGAAGGACAGGGAACTACTGGAGACAGTCCAGCGGAGGGCTACAAAGATGATCAAGGGAATGGAGCACCTCTCTTATGAGGAAAGGCTGAGAGACCTGGGTCTGTTCAGCCTGGAGAAGAGAAGACTGAGAGGGGATCTCATCAATGCTTATCAATATCTAAAGGGTGGGTGTCAAGAGGATGGGGCCAGGGTCTTCTCAGTGGAGCCCGGTGACAGGACAAGGGCCAACAGGCACAATCCGGAACACAGGAAATCCAATCTCAACACGAGGAGAAACTTCCTTACTTTGAGGGTGGCAGAGCACTGGAACAGGCTGCCCAGAGAGGTGGTGGAGTCTCCATGTCTGGAGATGCTCAAAACCTGCCTGGATGCGTTCCTGTGCAACCTGCTCTGGGTGACCCTGCTGTGGCAGGGGGGTTGGAGTAGATGATCTCCAGAGGTCCCTTCCAACCCCTGCCGTTCTGTGATTCTGTGAAAGGCGGGGAGCGGGCCCGGGGGCGAGCGGCCGCCTGAGGGAGATGGCGGCGGGGAGGCGCCGTCCGCTGGGGCAGTCCCGGCCGCTCCCCCCCGCCCCTCGCCCGCTCGCGCCGGTGTGACCGTTGGTGTGACCGTTACGCGGCGGCACCGCCTCCCCGCCGGGTCCCCTCCCTCCTCTCGCTGCCGGAAGGCGGCGCGGAGACACGGCGGTTGCGGGCAGCCCCCGGCCCGAGATCGAACCTAACCCAACCCAACCGAGTCGCCGCGCCATGCCGGCCGCCGCCCCGCCGCCCCTCCACCCCGCGGCGGGCTCCTGCTGCCCCTACGGCCACTGCGCCGGTGAGTGACCCCTTCCCTCGACCCCCGAGCCCCACCGCCGCCCCCCGTACCCGGCAGGGTGGGCGGTTGCGGGGGACATTTTGGGAGGAGGGGGGGTCTCCGGCGGGGAAACTTCTTCCTCGGGTCTTTGGCGTGTCCGTGGGGTTGCGGTGAGCGGTGCGGGGGGGGGGGGGGGGGGGAAGATGTCGGGGGCGTTTGGGCTTGAAATGGGGACTTGAGAGGCGACGGGGGAGGGAGCGGTTCCCGCTTGGCGGTGGGGTTGAGGTGACCGCAAGGAAGGCTTGTAAAAAACAGGGGGTCCCCGAAGATGCGAAGTTGGGGCGGCTATTCCACCGTCCTCCTTCAAGTGTATTTTTGATTAAGGAAGACCCCCGACACCCCACTCCCCCCCCCCCCCCCCCCGCCATGTTCCCCCCGCTTTGTATCACAGTGGAAACTAATGAAGTTACGGGGCTCTGAGCAACCTTGTCCAGCGGCAGGTGTCCCTGCCCAGGGCAGGGGGCTTGGAACTAGGTGATCTTTAAGGTCCCTTCCAACTCTTAACCATTCTATGGTTCTGTGAAGTTGGATTCACTGCACAGGCTTTGGGAAGCAGAGCAAGAGGCTGCTGCCACACGGAGGGCAGGTCTGTGCTGCTTGCCGCAGGGGTGCTGGGGGTCAGGCTGCCTGTCCTCCCTTTTCCCAGGCTGAGGGACCACCTCAGCAGCCGTGCGAGGTACGGGAGCGAGCTTTGGAGTCCGAGTGTGAAGTCTGTGTTGACTGTTCCGAAAGGCGTGCACAGTGTCGCCTGTAAAAATCAAAGATGAGATGTAACTTGCACTCTTGATTGTCGGTGTGAGTGTAGTTCACTTGGAACGCGTGCTCGTGGGCTGCTCAGAGAGCACCGATGCTCTGCAAAAAAAAGTAAATAGTACGCGATGTAAAGATTTTAAGCTCTTGTGCACAACTGTATGTTAAAAGACACTCAAGGATGGTGAATTTTCCTTCAGCTGGGGAATTGCTACGGCTGGAGCTACCCGGGTCCCAGGCAGAACCTCAGAAGGGTGGGGAGGGCTGTTTTGTCTGATGAGGATACTGTGACATATGGGAGCCAAACCTCTCTGGGGAAGAATGCTGGTTGTGCGCTTGTTACCCCTGACTTCTGTAGTTATATTGGTTGTGTTTACTCCTATTTAATAACAGGACAGATATTTATAGGAAAACTATTCCATAACTTTTCACTGCGCAGTGTTATTTTCTGGCTTCCTCAGGGGACATTTAGTGCACAGCGTCAGCAGGACTGGACGGGCCACTGCTTTGAGCTAAAGGAACGGTTTTCAGGTTATGAGACATTGTGTCTGGAAACAACCCCATAAACCAAAACTTTTGCTACGGCTGTGTACTGAAGTATTTCCTTTTTCAAATAAACAAACAACCCCTTTGCAACAAATATATTCTGGCTTCTTCCTCTGAGCATTTAGACTGCAAACGATATTGTGTGAGGGGATAATCTGAGTTTATCACCAAACCTGGCAGTTCATCACGTATGCTTTTGCTACGAGCTTTATATAGAACTGAAAATTTACATATATGCGTGTTTGCATGCCAGTTTGCCTTCCCACTTCCTTGTCTCCTTTTTCTTTCGTCCCCCTTTTTCCTTTTCATGCTTCTTGTGTTTTTTATATAGTCTATATGCAGTTTTGACTCTTTGAAATGTTAAGAACCAGCACAGAGTCCCCAAGCAGTCAGCAAGTGAAGCCAAGCTTATGAAACATATTACAGCTACTTGAAGTAGTAGAAGTTTGTAGTTACTGTAGCAACTCTGTCATGCTCTTCTCAAAAGGTGGCTGCATTTTATATCTCAGGAAGCTGAACTGTGGCTCTCTGGATAAAATTGATCCTGCAGAGTTAGAGTATCTTTCTTACAGTGTAATGAGTGACGATCTCCTGAAATGGCATGACTCTTTCTATGAAAATTTTTGTAGGATGTTAGGACGCGTCAGCTGAGAGCTAGCTTTTGGTAAATCCCCATCTGTAGTTCATTAACCTGAATTGGTTAATTGGACTTAAAACTGTCAGCAAAGGCGAGATAACTTGAATTTAATTCAAGATATTGGCAGCTGTTCAGGCCTCTGAATTTGAGCTGTGCTAAAGTTATCTTGTCTTTATTGTTTTTTTTATACTCAAGTTAATTACCTTGGGCACGACAACCTGAGTTTTGAATGTGTCTTTATCTGGTAGTGTCACTATATGCTTTGTATCTGTCTGCACTGCTGTTTTTTCTAGTCATGATCTGCAGAGCTTCACAATTTTGGCATATGCGGGACTTTCAGCATGTGGTGACTAAGGGAAGTTGTGTGGGATTCATTTCCCCATTTCTAAGATTACTTAGCTTAGTTTATTTTCTGCAGAAACATCTATAGTTTTGTAGAAATCGGGGAAGCTGGTGGTCCTTCTTTCTTTTCCAACAGCTCTAGGGCAAATTGACTTCGTTTCTGTTACTGCTTTTCCTCTTTTCCTTTGACTTGATGATTCCTAAACATTTAACAACATTTGAAATCAGCGTTCTATAGATTTTCTTGTAAATATAATTAGCATCAGAACATTATGGTGACTTTAGCAGCCTCAGATCTGATCCAGATCTTACTGAACGTAATGCGAATCTTTTAATTAGCTTCAGTGCAACTTGGATCAGAGCTGAAAATGTAGTAGTTGAAAGAGGTGAATGTGACACTTCTCGTCTTAGCGGTATATTATTTTCCAGGTTTTTCTCATTTTCAGGGTATGGGGTCTGTCGTTTTTGAGCGTTCACCTGATACTGGAAACAGTGGAAAAAAAAAAAAAAAGGAGGGGGAGCTACTGCCTCATTTGGTTCTAATGTAAATTTGGAGTTTTGGTCATTTCATCTTACCTAGCAGTAGTTTGCCTTCACTGCAAATGAAAGTCAGGCATGTTTACCATCTTCCCTTTGTTGCCAGTATAGTTTACTCAGTCTCATTATTGTAAGAATTCAAAACAATTATTTATGTCATGTATTCTTAGAAGAAGCTCTCAGTAATCATTCTGAAAACATCAGCTCTCACTTAATCAGCATTGCTAGCCTGTGCAAATACTCCAATTTTTTAGTTTTCTTGTCACCCCAAATAATATAGTTAGTGGAAATGCTGAGAAATGTCTGGTGCTTTGAAAATCCTGATCTTTCTGCTTGTCATCATGCTTTTAAGTCTAATTAGCACTGGCTTAGAGTTTTCCCTGAGAAACCCATTTTCTTTTATAAGTTCTGCAAAACAATTTATTTTGCAATGTTGACTTGAATATATGAGTCTCTTCTGAAAAAGTGGTCCTGTAATAATGGGGTTGGGAATTCTACATTTATATGTGAATTAACCTCTCTTAAATGCGCTAAATTTCCAAAGAAAACTTTTGGGTAATTGCCCCTTTTGCAAACCAGATGGAGAATTAGACTCTGGCTGGGACTTTCCTTTAGTTATGCAACAAAGTTATTGGTAGTAAAGGATCTGGAAGCCTAATTAAACCCTTGGTGATACCTCTGCAAGCTCTCTTACTTTCACTGGGTTTGTTCAGTTGCAACCTATTAGTCATCATGTTGAGATTTAGGAAGCAATGCAAATAAAATCTCCCACAAGAAGAATCAGAATCCTGCTCCTTTGACTTTGACTGAGGCAATGTTGGCTAACAGGAGTAAAAAGTGAAAGCTTACTTTGTGATGAGACATGAATAATTAATTTGAAATATATGGTAGTTCAGGAGTCAAGAGCATCAACATGAAAGTGAAACTCCCTGTACACTGATCCTTGAGAAACACACAGAGGGTTTTGCCAGATGGATCCTGGCAAATATCGCAGTTGTGTAAGATGTTTTTGTTTTCCTCTGTCAGTTCTGTCCCTTTCCTGAAAGATTCTTGATGGAAGGTCCTGGACTCACTTCCCTGGTTATTGGTACAGACCCTAAAGCTGTCAAAGTGCAGAAAGCAGCCATGGCTGTTCCCGATAAAATACACAGCCTGTCATCTTTGAAAGAAATGAAATAAATGAGCAGTTTCATAATATTCTTTTTTTGGTTTTATGCAGGGTAAGAACTTAAACTGAGCCTCACACCTCCAAAGGCACTGATTCATTTCACGTGCAGTCTTACGTTTCACTTAGTCTTTACAGATTATGCATTTGTATACTTCTTTAAAGGGCTTTCTTTATGCTTGCTTTTTAATTTGCCACCCTTAAAATGTCAAAAAGAAGATAATGAAAGTGGGGTTCTGCTCTTACAAAAAAAAAAAAAAAAAAAGAAAAAGTAAAAATGATGGCACTTGTGACTCATTATCAGACTACATGAAATTTTTACCTTCATCTGCTGCTCTGGGGGTGATTCAGCTCAGTTTAACACTAACACATGGCAATAGCCATCTGTGTTTGCTGTAAATATTTTAATTTTTAATTACAAATGGCTTGTTTTAGAAAGTCTTAAGCTGTACAGTGGGGTGGCTGTGGGCCTGCAGGGGAAAGAGATGGGCGCCTGGGAAGGTAATTTTTGCCCAACCACTGTTGCCAGGTCAGAAAAGGGAGAGTAACACTGCCTTGCAGCAGTCTGGCACCTGCTGCTCCATCTTGGGGGAAGCTGGACAGGAGAGGGCCAGGGCAGGCTGCACAGGGGCTCTGAACATTTAGCAATGGAGAAGCGGGGGCAAAAATAAAAAAAAAAAAAGAGTCAAGGAAAACCCTGAGTTTATCTTCTTTGAAGAGAAAGAAGGAAGGGTGGCTGCTAAATGCAATTTATCCCTCGTGGTTCTCATACAGTAAATACGGTCACATGTTGGTGCATGCTGAGCCTCCTACATGCATTTCACTGCAGGATGGCACCCACACTGGGGCTGGGGGTGACACAGAGGCACCAGCCATCCCCAGAATGGAAAAATCCAGAGCTCATCTATCCATTGAGAGTGATCCAATGTGGGCATCCCTCAGCTGAAGTCCAGCCAGCTGCAAGTTTTCCACCCAGGCTGTCCCTCCAGACAGTCCTTCCTATCTTAGGAATGCCTTTGCTACAACATCTGCATGCCTTTTAGCTGCTCTGGTACTCTTTGCCGTCTAGGATCTCCCATAAACTCAGAGGTCTGTGTCCCAAAACTGGCAGTGAAAAAGGAGTGAAAGAAATGGGTAGGGAGAAGGAAGTAGGAAAAAGGAACCTCCTTTTTTCTTTCTAGAGTGAAAAACTGGGGAAGAATGAGAGTGGGAGTTTATGTGACTGAAAGATTTGGAGATTTCTGTTTTCCATTTTGCATGGCACAATGGATGTTTATTTTATTCTTAAAATAAAAAAGGTTTTAATCTTAAAATAAAAGCAGGTATGTTGAAGATATGGTGTATGATGCAAAATTTTGAAGTCATCTTGCCTGCCCTTATGAGGGAGGGGTACAAAGGTGAGCATCTCCCATATTCTTACACTCTAGGAGTAGCCTCTAAGAACACTTTCTTTCCTTGCAACTGACACTTTGGCACTCACTTAATGGGACCAGACATATTTGGCCGGGAGAAACTTTAGTTCTGTTGGTGACGTGTGGGACAGAAGGAACCCAACTTGACACACAGCTGAGTTTGCAGGGCTGACAGTTAAAGGAAAAATAATATTGCATGTGAATATAAGCATGCTTGATGTGAAATTGTGAAATATAATGAACTTGGAATCCCATCATCCTAATTTTATAAGACCTTTTAGGGCTAAAACTGTATATTTATGAGATATAGATATTATTCTCTCTGTTTTTTTTTTTTCTTTTTTGTAGATGAGCCCAAATTAGTTTTTCTTTGGTGGACTTAGAATACTGCCTGAGCTCCTGAGTGATTTTAGTTTTGTACAAATTGGGTTAGACTGGGTCAGTGATTGATGTCCATTACACTAGTACAAACTGGACACAGAAGTGCTGGCATGAGTATGACTGGAGATGCCATTAGGGTAGCAGAAATTAAACTGATTCCTTTTTTTTTTTTCCATAGTGACAGTATTAAAACTATTTTTGAAAGATTCCAGATGATAAATGGTATTTGTAATATTGAACATGGTTTTGTTTTCCTTCTGCACCAGTAGCAGGTAAGAATTTGTGCAAATACCGTGATGAGTTAATTTTTTTAATGTAATTTGAGTAAAATACACTTTGGTCTTCTGAAAATTCTTAGATTGTGCTTATTTTATTTGGTTTAGTTAACCATGGTTATAACGCCATATGATATTTTATTGCATGGTATATTTTATAACTGCCTTACCATCAAATGTATTCTGAACATGTACAATTTGTTCAGTGTATTTTACAAGGCCAGGTACTTCTAATCTAACATTATTCAGGTTACACAGTCAAGCCTTTATGACTATTGATTAGCAGTGCTGTCCCCTCAAACCCTGTTCCTGTGTGTTAAAATATAAACATTAGTTACACTATCAGATGCTGTGCTTTTTTTTCCCCAGGGTCTCTGGCTCCATCAGTGAGTATGATGGACAAAGCTTACCTAATGAGGATCTACTTACTGTTTACCCTGGTTGTTCATGCCTTTCACTGCATGCCTTCTGAACCCTGCTATTAATACAGGTTTATTAACTTGGGGGCTTTTCTGTCATGGTTATTGCTACAGCAACAAACATGGATTTAGCATCTCTGTGATACCTGTAAAGACGGGGAATGAACTGCATTCAGTGGGAGTCAAGGTGCAAAAAATAAAGTTAAAAGTACTTTAATTTGGAGAATAATGCAACCTGAGATGCCTGGGTCCCAAATTTTAGGATGATTTAGCATTGTCTGTGTTGTGTTATGTTACATTGTGTCTGAAGGACCTCTTCCAGTATATTATTTTGCAGGTATGAGTACGGAACAGGTTTGTGGATCGGGTCTCAGGATATTGTTCTGGACACCAGAATGTAATCCTCTCTGAGAAATCTAGATTAAGTCGACTGCTTTGAAACGCTATGGAATTGGTTGAGAGAAAATCCAGTTTTTCAGGGCTTCACTGCTTTACACAGAGAAGCTATTCTTCCTGTATTCTTTCACTACACACTTTTCAGCTCTTCTAATTACAGAGGTTAAGGTCTCTATGGACAACAGATTTTTTTTATGGCACGGTCCTGATTCTGATTTATCTGTAAAAGAGGATCCACTGTGTCACGGAGTAGACACAGGAAAAACTACCTTGTATGCAAGGAGGAAGTGAATTCAAGTCATGCTGACAACTTTAATTTTGTCCCATCTTAATGATGACCTTAGTAATGTTCTCTTAACATAGTCACATGTTTTTGTGCCTGTAGTTTTTCCTGTTCTTTAAAAAAAATAAAAAAAATCAAGGTGAACTAATATGGTAAGTGACAACAAAAGCCAGGTAGAAGCTTTATGAAGAACTGCAAACAAGCAGACTGTGTGAGGACACTTCTGTTGCTGGCTGCCAATCCCATCCCTTTGCCTAAATTGATCATCCAACCTGACTTTCTGATTTGCTCTTATTCTCACCCCCACATTTTACTGCTTCCCTATTACATTCTCTGTCTGCTTTCACTGTGTCAGCAAAATTCATAGAAATTACTATCAGCCAGTATCAAAGTTCATAGGAATTGCTGTCAGACAGTATCTAACTATGGGCCCTATTTGCTTCATTCCCCAGTCTGTCCCAGTCTGTCTTATGACTTCTTTCCTCTTATCCTCCCAGTCCAATTCTTCACTAGGTTTCTTTTTACGGTGTCAGTGTCTGGCCCTGCTATGCACTGGCTAGCTTCTGGACAGTGATACCAGGAGAGCAGTGCCCCTTCCAGTTCCCTCTCCTATTGTCAGCCCTCCTCTTCTCTCCCTGCAAGTTCCAGCTACCTCTCCCTGCTCCTACTGTGTTGTGTCTGTCCTTGGCATTTCCCCAGTCAACATCCATTTTTAATCCCTTTGACATACCCTGTTTTATAAGAAATTTCTAATCCTGCCTCTTTGCTGGGCCAATTTGTCTTCCGTAACATGTGGGAGGACAGAGTGACCCCCTTCTCTCTAGTCCTGTTTGTCTCAGTACATGTTTGTCACAGGCTTAGTTTTCTTCGGTAGCAAAATCCCAGGGCTCCGTGTTTTTTCTTCCAGTCTCCCTTCTGACAAGCCATTTCCGGTCTCCTCTGTTCCCCTTATTGCCTCACAATCTCTGTGTGAGAAACCCAGCCACCTTCACTCAGTCTCAAACTTCTGATTCAACTGTTCAATGTCCACTTTTTCTTACTAATATTACTGTGTCTGCCTGATAGCTGGAGGGGTTTTTGAAAGCAGACAGACAGTGACATCCCACCAAAATGGCTTGCATGATACCTCTGAATGCCCCATTTTCAGATGTTCCTTTCCTTCGTGATCTGCTCTGTCTGCTTTTGTCTGAATTAAACAGCTTCAACCATGGGATTGCCTAGAGGACGGAGAGACAAACTCTTTTCAGTTCTGGTGCTTGACCCTCCTCTAGCAGTTATTAAAGTAGCTGTTACAGGGGAAAAGACATTTCTGAAGCTTGGCTTGAAGCGTGCTGAGGTCCTCAAGGTCCACCATACCTCTCAGCCATGAGAACCTTTGGAGCTTGCTCAGGCTGGAACTAGCAGGGACTATCCTGCTGCTTTTGACACTGTCTCGATCCAGTCCTTGTGAAATTAGTCTTTCTTGTTCTACTCAGGATTTTAACTGGTCAAAACTGACACAGTGTGCCTGCCTTTCGTTGTTGCTGAAATAACCACCAGTTCTGACTCAAACAAAATCTCTGCCCTAAAATGCTACAAAGCGTGGCAGGGGGGCAAGGATGAGCGGGAGGGAAGGAAAGAGAGGGTGCTACAGGTAGAGCTTTTTAGAGAAAAATTCACCAGTAACATCTCCAACAGTAAGGCTGTAAATAATGCCCATGTAAAATTTACTTGCTGTAAAAGGATGCCTGTGATCATATTTTGTTTCCATGTAACTAATCTAGTACATTGAGGCTTGTCATACTACTGCCTTGGTCTTGGGCACTAACAGTGTGCACTAGCCCTGAAAATTGCAACATTTAATAATTTACAGCAAGAAGAGGAGATCAAGATGGCGTACTTCTAGAGGACTCGGATTGCATCCTGGAGTCGACTGCTGATGCACACTGGTAACCTGTGTGTGAACTACTTACTGGGATGCTCTGAGTTAAAGGCCAGAGACATTCTACACCCTCAAGTGCCTTAAGATACTTATCAATACTTAGACATGAATTGATGTTTTGGGTTCCAATTAAGATTAATGTTTTTCCCTATGGTCTTTGTTTTGCATGCCCTCAGCAGGAATTGTTGGGGCTTAAGGAAGAAACAGACATTTTTAATGCTGTTTTTTTTCCCTTCCCATTTGAAACAGTATTTTGTTTATGCTATATTGGGGCCAATATAACAAAACGACTCCCAGAACCTCAGTTTCTGTCATGTGCAACTTTACTTGTGTGAAGAATGCTGCTAATGTTCTGGGGAGTTTTCAGGTTTGCTTTTGTAAGTGGAGGTAAGTGGAGGCTTTCATACTGATCCAAGACCCTCTAAAGAAATTGCAGAGCTTAAATATCACCATCGTATTCACAGAAAGTAATGGCATAACTAGATCCTATTTCAGCATTGCCTTCTGTTTTAAATTGTGTTGTAATACTCGTTGTAAAAATTTAATTCCACTGCAACCTGTGACTGGATAGCAGAATTAGCTGCTGGGTAAACCATTCAGTTAATTACTGAAACTGTGATCTCAAGCAGGAGAGCCAAGAAGGAATGCAAGATGAGTGGAAATATTTTAATTAATGAACAAAATCTTAGAGACTAGTCAAGGGAAGCGACAAGTTTGAAGGACAAATGGCAGCAATAAATTTTTAATTGCAAGAATAGGTGGCCTCTGGCAAACCCCGTTACTCTGCTGTCGTAGGGAGTGTAGTCAGGCAATTCCTTAAAATATAGATTGGTTGAAGCTCTGTATACACACCTTATTCAGAGCTTAAGTCTTCTGAATTCACTTTATTTTACTCCAGGTCCAGAGTATGAGCCAAAACCTACAAGGAGAGGTCTTCTAGAGGAATTTTTGTGTTTTCCCCCCTACGCCTTTCCTTTCCCCAGTGGAATTGACTGTGACTGTCGCAACTGGTTTGTGAATTGGCTTTTAAAAACGAACCACAGAAGCTGTGCTCCCTGCAGCAACCATTTTCTTTTTAGGGAGCACTTGTGCACTGGTCAGTAGGTGCTAAGCTTCTTCCTGCTACCTGTTGGAGCCCCCAAATCCCTGTTTGTTCCACCCTCCCTGCTTCCTAGGGACTTGGTGTAATAGTTTACCCTACATAACCATCATGTCTTCATCATCTGGAGCTCTGTGTTGTTCTGCGAGTCCCAGTTTTCTTTACCCTGTGCCCACGTGTGCATTTTAGGTGGCACGTGTGGTGTCCGTGACCAGCCGTGCTGCCTTATCCCTGCCCTTCCACAGCAACAGTGCTCAGCAGTCTCCTTGGCATGCTGCTCCCCAGCAGTTTTCTGCCTTCCTCATCTTTTGCGTCATCCTATATATTGATACTTAGTGATATACAGGCATATATAGATGTGTATATGGATAAAAATAGACAGATGCATGCATGCATCCATCCATATTAATGTTTATAAGAAAAATGTGTATTTGATAACCATTAGCTCTCAGTAAGACGGTAAAAGAAAAAAACACGTTTTATTCTCTGACTCATTGAAGTGTGTTCCTGATCCCACCTCCCTCTTCCTTCATCTCCCACTTGTATATAAATATGGAAACAAGATTTTGAAGCAATGTAAATTGTAGCTATAGGATTTGTGTATGTGTGTGACCTTTGAAGGCTTTCTAGAAATGCTTGTTACCGCTTTTAAGTGCATGCACTTTCCTGACAGATTGAGGCTTGCTTCATGTATATCAGTTAAAATAAATATAGTATAACTGGAAAATAACTGAAATTATGACTGAAATAGTTGTAACAGGCAATTGAAATTAATTTTTTATTTTATGTAACATATAGTCATTGTGACCACCACTTGGACAAAATTTGACACTTCCCATTTTCTCAGCGTTAGGAGATTACTTTAGGCATTGATTTAAGCATTCGTGTAACTTCCTTTATTGTCTTCTTGTTCCTAAAACGATTATATATTAACTTGTGGCTTGTGTCAAACTATTTTTGGCTAGAAATCAAGCTGGTTTAAAAATCACAAAAACACACTCCTGGATTGTTCTTAATAATTACATAAAACTGCTCTTATTCCATTAGTTATAGAATTAAAAAATATACTTGGTTTCTGTTTAATGCTTAGCCAATTTAGTGAAGAAAGAAACCATTATTGATGTTTGGGTAATTGAAACAATCAACAGTGCAGCCAGGCACTTAAAATGAATGGTTTGTAGAAAGGTGTGATAATAGCAGCATAGCTGGGAGAAACATAATCTGTGGGAAAAGTCATTATTAGTGCAGCATTATTTTTATGTTATACCAAGATTATAAGCAGTAAAAATGTCACACACTGTTCCCATAAGCAAGGTAATGCTTTGATGAGAGTGGGTATGCAAGAATCTGGAAATGTTGATTAAATTCAGAGCTTCGACAGTTCCTGGTAACCAACATGTTCTGGAGTTGATTTAGATTTCCGAGAACTATTATTATATCTGAATTTTTTTTTTTTCTCCCATTAACAGTAGGCTTTATTCTGGGTGGAATGTAAATATCAGATTGCTGAATCTTTTGCTATCACTAGCACGTATGTAGTCATCTTTTGATAACAAGAGATCATCCTTAAAAAGCAGAATGAAGACAGAAATAACTTGTACAACCACCAAGCATTAGTCACACGTAGCTCTTATATAATGCTTATGTCTTCAATCAGCGTGCTGGCAGCTGGGCTTCTTTGTGATATTTATTTGGAAAAGAAGTATTTATCTCATTTGGCAGAGGAAGAAAATGAAGCCAAGAGTCAAGGGGTGTGCTGGGGGGCACACAGCACTCTAGCTGGTGAGAGTATTATAACTAAGAAGTGTCCGTCATCCTACATCGAACAAAGACAACGGCAGAGTGGAGGTCTGTAGCTCTGTGTTTTCCCCACTCAACCCCTGGCCTTTTGGATACGCTGTTTTTGAGGCAGAGCGAGTGAATTCTGCAGCAATTGTTGTAGTTTTCCCTTTTGTTTGTTGTTCTAGGCGAGGAGGTGTATATCCTCTTCACTCTATTATGCCTTGATGAAGAGCACAAATAAAAACACATACTTTGAAATACTGAAAACAGCTTTTCATCAGTTGAAAACCAAAATGTAGTAGGCTTAAGCTTGCCAGAACTCTTGAAGGGATGTGTGTTAAGCCTAGCACCAAGAGGAACGCTCATACATGCAGATTATCCTTTGTGGATTTGCCCACTGTGCTGTGGCTATGTAATCATAGTAATGTATGAAAATGATGAGATTCTCTGGCAGATAAGCCATTTGTGTATGGGAATTTCCTTGTAATGTTTCGGTAATCGTTCTGGCTGCTTTCTTTCATCTTGGCCCTCTTAGTTCATACATATTGAATGTTTGTTCCCAACTGCACTGAACTATTAAGTGGAGTTGGAAGCACACTGTGATCTCATTCTGAAAGTTTATTTCTTGAGGTGGAAAAGAATTGCATTGTAATGAAATTTTAATCTTAGTTAAGTACAAGAAATTAGAGTACTTTAAGGGGACATTTTTATTCTTATCTTATTGTTGTGTTTACAGACAGCTTGGTCTGTCCATAACCACGTGTTATGTTTTCAGTTCTTTTCAGAATTACTCGTAACAAATGGTGCTGTTTTCTTTGGTTGGTGTTCTAAGATGAAATATTGGAGGGAAAATTGTTAATGCCCCTAGAGGATATTCAGGACTTTGTGTGATTTTACATAATTTTTAGAATAAAAAAGTCAAACTAAAATACCGGAAAACCAGGACTCCAATTACCAAACAAAACTAAGATGTCCTTTCTTTAAGGGAAAAAAATTAAATTACGTTACTATTAAATGTACCATAAAATTTCTGTAAAATTACAGCAAATGTAATGCTTTTTGAAAAGAAACTCATTTACTTAATTTGTTATAGAAGTCTAGAAACTAAATGAATGGTGCAGGGAAAGTGAAGAGGAGGTAATTATTTATAAGAATATAAGGCTGCGCACGCATAGTCATCTGGTAGCAATTTTAAAGTAGATGTAATTAGTTTCTTTTATTTCATGCAGTGTAATTGTGGAACTTCTTGCCACAGGGTTTACAGAGGCCAAAATTGTAATTGGGGTCAGAAAGGAATTGAGTGTGGTCATGGTAGGTAGATTCATAAGAGAATGCTAAACAATCTGATGCACTTTTGGCACAAGTAACACCACTTTTTTTAGGATTTCTGGAAGATGGGAGGATTTAGGAGAAGGATCTATTTGTTTCCGATATTATTATGTTTTTAATAGCGTTTCTCTGTCACAAAGTGCATTTACATTTTCTCACAAACTTGAAAGTGTTTGTAGTTGCATGTATGTGGAGTTATTCCTTAGTGGCAGTTAAAGTTCTATGTAAGCAGTGAATGCACCTACCCTTACTCTCTGAGGTCACGTACACTGATATGTAGAAAACTATCACTCAGAAAGATCTGACGATGCAAAATGAATAATATGCCTACTCTTTGTTTCCTTTAGGATGCCGAGGCTTGTTTGACCATTCATCACACAATGCAAGTTCAAAAGTAAAAGAGAGGAAATTACAAGGGACTTGTCCTCCTGTTGGTCGTGGAAACTATGGAAAACCATGTTTGAGTGAAAGCAGTCATAGGTCCCCATGTTTTAATCCCCGGAATGGTTTTCACACGATACATTCAGAGCACAGTCCTGTGAAGCCAAGGATTATTACAGTGGTGAAACCTGGCGGACGCACACTCAGAAGGATAACCTTGCTTCTCAACAGGAGATCGGTCCAGACCTTTGAACAGCTGATGGCTGACATTTCAGAAGCTCTGGGATTTCCACGCTGGAAGAATGACCGTGTGAGAAAGCTTTACAATCTGAGAGGCAGAGAAATACGAAGCGTTTCTGACTTCTTCAGGGAAGGCGATGCATTCATAGCTATGGGGAGGGAGCCCCTCACTTTGAAGAACCTGGAAGTGGTATTACAAGAACTTTATCCTGAAAATCCTTATGCTGCCAGTGCTGCCATTCAGCAGAATGAGGAACAGTCCCAAAAACTGAAGAGCAGACTGTATGACAAGGCTTCAAAAGTGGACAGTGGCTTTGATGAGACAGAAATTACCAAGAACTGTGGCGATGGTATGTCTCCCAAACTGGTAGCTGGACATGAAGGAAAAAGTCAAGCCAAGACAAAGCAAGAGGAAAAAATGAAAACCAAAAAAAAGTGGACTAGAGAGAGCTGGGGTGGAGAGCAAGGAGTGAAGGCTTCTAGAAAAACACGAGAAAGTGAGAGGTACCTTAACCACGAGAGGAGTACCGAGGAGGGATTAGAAGAGGCTTCAGAGGAGGTGGTGAGGTGTGAGAAGTGTGCACAGGAAAGGCAGGCCAGACAAAAATTACAAAGGGAGAGGCAGGCTGAGGCCTCATTTGAGAACAGAGACCTGAACACAGGCGCATGTCAGAGGTACCATGTAGAAAGAAATACAAAAATCAGGAATTGCCGAAAATCTTCAGAAACTTGTCTGGAAGGTGAAGAAGTTGGTTGGAAAGATAATGGCTGTAGGAGGACGTGGAAGTCCCTACATAGGAATATTAATGAAGGGCTGGAGAAGCAAAAAAGGAACATTGAGAAGGAAAGGGATGTGGAGAAACATGAAAACCATGGGAAGGAAGTAGTGAAAATCAAGAAGAACGGTGTGGAAGGGCTGCAGCTAACTCATGAAGCAAAGGAAGAGAACGGAAGTAGCTGCATAATGAACCAAAGTGGTTGGCTAAAGAGAGACACTCCAAGGGATGCTGAGAAACCATCTAAGGTTTCCACCCATAGGGAGGGCAGAGAGGGACAAAGGGCTAAAGAGGAGGGTGCCAGAAGAGAGGGAAATATCACACATAGAGAGTGTGACATGACGCGGCGAGAAAGAACAGGGGAGCGCAGAGTGAATAAAGAAGAGAACAAGGCTCAGGGATTGGAAAACATAAGCCGGAGGCACACCATTAAAACCAGAACTGATGTGGAAAAACACTATGAGATTGGCAGAACTATTGGAGATGGGAACTTTGCAGTGGTGAAAGAATGTCGCCATTGTGACTCCAATCAGATCTATGCCATGAAAATTGTTGATAAATCGAAGCTGAAGGGGAAAGAGGACATGATGGAAAGTGAAATTCTAATCATTAGGAGTCTCTCTCACCCCAATATAGTAAGCTTAATTGAAGTCTATGAGACAGAAGCTGAGATCTACCTAATCCTAGAGTATGTCCCAGGAGGGGACTTATTTGATGCAATCATAGAAAGTGTAAAGTTCACGGAGCATGACGCTGCTGTCATGATCACTGACTTGTGTGAAGCGCTGGTTTATATTCACAGCAAGAATATTGTCCACAGGGACCTCAAACCGGAGAATCTTTTGGTAAGTATTGGCAAACACCTTGCATATGTGCAGGAGCTGAATTTTTTTTTTTTTCATTTTAGTTATGGATCTTGGAATATTTTTAAGCAAATACTGTGTGGAGATAACGTGTTGTGGCAGGACTGTATGGAGAAATGGATACGATTTTGAAGTGAAATTACCGTTAACAGTTTACTTCATGTAGATCTGCTGTGCATTGCAGAAAGCAGTGCTTGCAGATAGAAATTCAAATAAAAATTACCTGGCTTTCAGGGGTAGGGAGCATTTGTATTTTTCTGGAAATCACACCTGTTACTTAGCATCTGACTTACAGGTATACTGGGATCAATTTTATTTGCGTGAAGCATGCACTGAATCATAAGGCGTCTTCCTTGCAGACCAAAATTTATTAAAACTGCTAATTTAGTTTATTTATTTGGTGGACTTTTTGTCCACTGCAGTCACACATCCTGCACACTGCTGTGCTAGTCCTCTACTGTAGTGATTTCTATCTTGTGACAATTTATTTTCTTAGGAGCAGAAGTATGATGCAGTTGATTGAAATAATCTGACAGTAAAATGTGAGTGTTTTGATGAAATACAGCAGTAAAATCAGCTCAAATACTAACTTCATGCCAAAGAGAAAAGTTATTTTTTCCATCACATTTCTGAGGCTACATTCTTTGCATCCAGCACTGAAGTCAATACAGTTACTCACATGTGTGAATATGCACAGAAATGTTTGCAGTATTGACTCTTTTCAAGACACCCATTGTAGAACAGTAGCAGTGAGCAACTCTCCCTTGCTACTAGTATGTTAGACTCTTTACTAGGGTTTCAAATTTCCTGATAGATAAATACCAAATATTTGCCAGTCTCTAGCAAATTTGATCTGCTGGTGGAAGATCGTAGTTAGCCAGAAAAAAGGTAATAGATGATTTAGTCCTACATGCCATTTGGTTCTTTAAGGGAATTAACATTGGGAAGAAATCAGTGTGGTTTTCTGGAGAACAGTAGCAGTGTAACCTGTAGGACATGCAGAGGTTGAACAAGGCTGGACCTGAATGAATGGTTTGCTCCCAAACCTTTTGACTAACCAGTAGCATCTATACTAGGTCTTGCTATGCATCCTGCTTCACCTGGTGAAAATCCTTAGTATGTGGTCTGTATGTACAAAAAAAAAAAAAAAAAAAAGAAAAAGGTGGTGAGTGCAAGTAGCTGGAAGAAATAAGCTTGCAGGCCCTGCCTTTATGCCTCATTTTGCCATTAGAACAAAAGTTCACTTAGAACTGCAGGGCTTTTTCCAGAAGCTGATTTTCCATTATGAACCAGGCTCTGCTCCTTCCTATTTGTTGAAAATAAGCTAGTGCATGTGGAACACCTGAGACCAGATCCTTCATTTCCCTCTGTAATATGTAAGCATTGCAGTGATGCAGGTAATCAAAGAGAGGTAAGATACAGGTCTGTTCTGGTTGGTTTCACATTTAGTTCACAGCACTGCAAAACAGAGATTGCTGGGCAGCGGCAAGGTTGTGTAGCACTGAAATAATCACGTTGCCCTTTCTGACAGTCAGAAAATATTTTTCAAGAACAGACTGGCCCCCAGGCTGTAGGTATTTTGTCATATGAGAACAGTGTTACCCAAACACTATGGGAAGGAAAACTGTACCTGTTCCAGTTTCACCTTGGTGCTAATTGTCTGTGAACACCTGTATTAGATATCATTTACATAAAGCATTCTTTTGAAAAGTTAGTCTGTTCAACAAGCCAAATGAGTTTATAAGCTCTTGATAGTGATAAATAGCTCAGGTTCTATCTAATTAGCATTCCTGTAAACACAGGCCACTTGACCAAGATTCTGGCTTTTCTGACTCTCTGATGTGCTGCCCCTTACTCCTCAGAGTGACTGGAGCAGTAGCAGCAGAGTAGGAAGGAGAGCTGCCACTAATCTTAACATCAGCCAGAGCTGAATGATAAGAAACAGTACCGAAGCAAATTTCATGGGTTCATCTGCTGCTGGTGGGTCAGGGGCTGGGGACAGCCTTCTGGAGAGGAAGCACAGTGCTGGAAATGCTGGTATCCTGCAGGGATGTCCTTGGTTGTGGGATACCTCTTGCTTCACTTCAGATTCCTACACTGCAGATGTTTGTCTCCTTAGACTTTCTTTGTACACAGAGGACAGAAATAGGTATGTACTTTTAGGCTCTTGATTTGTTTATCCTACATTGGGATGGTCTTCTGGTCAGGTGAATCTTGTCCTTCCTTGTTCTTGTCAACAGTTTTGTCCCTAACCCTTTCCAGCAAACGGGAAATGGAAGAGAAAAGATCCTTGGTCTGTTTTACTGAGGAAATGTGTTTGCCTACAGTAAACCTGCTTTCTGTGAGAATCTAACCCTGTTCCTAATGACTTTTGAACGTGCTGGCTAATTCCCATCAGAGCTGACAGAGAAGCAGCAAAGTGGGGAAAAATATATTTCCACAAGTTTCACAAAAATAAACAGCTGGGGAAAGAAGGAAAACTGATTCTGTCCCTATGGAGGACAAGATGGAAATACACTTTGTGGGTGGTGAATTGTAAAATTATTGACACAGGAGAGAGCTGGAAACCTGGTTTAATTATTAGTTCACTGCAGTACTGTTCTTCTTATGGAACTGTTCTCTAGTTATAAACTTCTGTAACAGTCCACCATCATCCTTTTTTTGTTTCCTCCCCTCCCTCTTTCACTAATGTGCCAGCCCACAATGATCAGACTCCTTGCAGCATAGCTGTGAGGCAGAATGGTGGTGACTTGTGCTACAAAAGCAAAATCTGTTTGACAGCTGCTCTGACTCCCTCCTGTCTGCCAACAGAGTCACCTCATCTAGGACTAGGTGTTCAGCAAGAAAACCTTTGCTACTAAGGATGAGCAGTGTTGTGCGTTTGGTCCCACAAAAGAACTCAGTCACTTCTTTAATGCTACTTGGAAGAGCTGACAGGGTTTTTAGCTAAGGGACTGTTTAATTCTACAGGTGCTGGCATTTCTTGAGTTATGAGTGAGAAATTAATTTCAAAGCGTAGTGGTGTTTTTCCAGTTTATAGCTGTAGAAGACAAAAAGTCACCTCCTTGCCCCCTTTTAGGGGAAAGGGGGAGGGTTGTATTTGTGATTGTACACTTCCCAAACATGCTAACATGCTAATTATTTAACTCAACTTCATAAATAATTTCAGTGTTATAGCTTTTTATGCATTTGAGCTTTCCCCCACCACCACCTTTTTCTCTCTCTCAAGTTTTCATATATGTATGAGAACTACAAGTATAGCCTTTCCATCCTTTAACTTTGCTTTTGTGACACTGTTTGCATATACACAAAACATTGTCAGAGGTTTCCGAGTGCATTTGAGTTAAAATGCCATTTAACTGCATACCCATCAAGAGCTTTCAGTGTGATAAACCTACATAGGGAATTTTCTGTAAGGTTTTTCAGAGATTCTTCTAACTAGCAGCAAGGGATGTCTGAAATTCAGATGTGTAAACAGTACATTTTCTTTAGCACTGTTTCTAATATACAAAACTTTCCATGGGCTAGCTTGCTTTCATGTTGTCTATGAGAAGAACCTGTGCTACCATATATATGTGTGTCTGTATGAGAAATATTAATGCTATAAATCATCATCTTAAACACCCTGATGGATTTCACAAGGTGAAAACAAACAGGAGCATGAAGTACTGGGAATCATCAACAGACAGGAAAAAAGGAAAATATCAATTTATCCCTTCTTTGAAGGTGAACTTGGCTTTGTATTACTGTATTATAATCTTCTGGATGTATGGCTGGGATGACTAGAAATTGTCAGACAATATTCTAATATCCTCCTGTGGCATCTGTGTTTGAGAGAATAGTGAGCAATTCTGCCTGGCTTTAGTCCAAGACAACCAGATACTGGCTTCCCTTGCAGTTGAAGGACTAAGTAGTTGTATGGCCTAAATTGATTGTCCATAGAAAGTACACTGAATACTGGTCTTCGTTATCTTAATTAACTCTATGGGCAGGTAAGACAAGGCAACGCTTTTAAATAGACTTTTGGAACCATTCTTTGTAGTCTTGAATGCAGAAACAGTAACAGCCGTCTTTTAGGTGTCACAGTAAGGCTAATATGTTCATTTCATGTTACCATTTTTCCTTTGTTCTCACCATTTCAGAAAGCATATACTGTAGATGTCAGAGTCTAGATTTCTCTGGGGCATGTTGTACATTTCTGCGATACTGCTGTGAGTAAGTAGTCTGGCTTCAAGAAGAAATAAAAGCAACCTGAGAAGCTTTTGTTTCTACAGTGAAGCATATTTGCATGCTCAAGGTGATGCCAGGTGGTGGAAGGGTAGACTGGAGAGTATGAAGTTGGGGTTGAAGAGAATGCTCACTCTGTCCAAGCTGACTTTGAGTTGTTCTGAGCATAGTGTTAGTGAAGATGCTGAGGAGTTCTGGACGGAGGTTTTCAGGCATGCTGACAGGTTACACGCTGTCTTTGAAATGATTGTCACAAAGCTATGAAAATATACCCACAGTGCATGCTGTTCTACCTGTTCGACTGTCAAGTGAAATGAAAGCTCACTGGCTTTTTCCTGGAAGAACAGATGGTGCAGTGTTGCCACCTTGTGCTGTGATGAGAGATTAGGAGTCTGGCATCCTGATAAAAGAAACAGTACAACAGTGTGTATTTTACAAAGCAAGACATTTCCTGCTGATTTTAAGATTGGGATTAAGACCAGTGTGTTCTCCTCTCCACCTCCCTGCTGGTTTCTAAAAATGTATATAAACATTTCGGTATTATTTGTACAGTAGCATGCAGGGCATTGGTTGAAATTTTCTTTTGTAATTTTTAAAGCTGTATTTATAAAATAGGAAAATGTATTCATGCTCGTATTTTCATAGTACATATAAAATTGAGCATTTCAATTGTGAATTTTTGTAGCATTCCACCACTATTGCCCCTATTGTTAGAATGTAAATCCTGTGGATAGACGCTGCTCTAGAAAGTGTTACCTTTGTAATTTATTTTTCATTTTTGCCAGCTGTTGTGTGCACAGTGTATCATGTCAAAAAATCATCATGAAGTTGACTAATGTAATAGAGAAAATGGCTACAGCAGTTTAGCTTCCTGCTGCAGAAGTTTGGACGGCATGGGTGTAGTAAACTTTATTTTCAGTTTCATACTAAAAATATTTTGTCTTAGAAAAACATAAAAAACCCAAAATGTTTTGCTTAATCAAAACTGAAAGAGTGTTTATATTTTCTATAAAAAAGAAAAAAAGAGATTAGTAGGCTATAACGTATGGTTTTGTGATACAGTATTTTTTCTTAAAAAAAAAAAAAAAAAAAAAAACCTTTTTGCTTAACCAAAATTGGATGAGTGCTTACAGTTTCTACAAAGATGACGAACAGAGATTAGTCAGCTGTAACGTAGGAGAGCAAATTTTGTCCCATTAGTTGTCTTGTAATAGAGACCATCTTGAATTTTTGGCTTTCTTAAGCACTGCCTGATAGCAAAGTATGAGGTGTTAAAGCGTGGAGTGTACCTGTCGCATCATATTCCAGTTTATCCGTTCAAAACCTGACTCCACATTTCTTTGCCTTTCTTGTAGACATTTTAACTGCTGATCTGTTCCCCATAATTGTAAAGACAGACAATTTTTAATTTAAAGGAAATTCATGACATTTTTTGCCTCTTAAACAATACTTGAATATCAGTCACCAGTATTAAGAATACTGATGTGTTTAATTGTACTGCTGCATTCTTCATGACTTGACCTTTGAATATTTTCTTAATAATGTTTCATTAACTGCATTACAAAATAATGCTAAAGACCCATGCATACAAAATTAGAATGGGAAGAAGTGCTTTGATTACTTTCCAGGTGAATGTAGGAGATGGGAACTGCTGAAAAGACCCATTTAGGAGAGTGTTCTGCATGGATCTATTTCTCCAACTACTCACATTGCTATGTGATGACTATGACTCATTTATTTTCAGGGCAGCAGGTAGAGTAGCAGAGTAATTTGCAAAGAAAATAAAGGTTATGTGTGTTTATTGTGGTTTTTTGTTTTTTTTTTTTGTTAGACTGGTATGATGGTCCTATGCTTTGTAAGTGACACTGTAAAGTCAGTAGCTTACCTGGGAATATCACATTTAAGCATAAAGATGCCCACAGCATTCTTCATTACTTTCCCAGGGGAAAAGAGGAATTTACTTCCCTAAGAGGAAATAGTAACATTTAATTGACTCTCGGTTATTTTTTGTCTTCCTCCTTTTCATTTCTTGGAAATTATAGTGTGCCAGAGTTTGCAGAGCAGAGTTTTCTGTTTCCATTATTGGTGTTCTCTTAAATATGTGCAGCATCTTAGTATACGGGGGGGGGGAAACCAACAACTTTCTGAATACTGTTTATCAAAATACTGTTTCCATTTCATGTTGCTTTACTCGAAGGCGCTATTATTAGAACTTCTTCCTGTTATTATTACTTCCTTCCTTTATCTTTTGCTCTCTTAAAATGCATGTGGACTAAATATATGTATTTTTCGTTGAGTATAGGTTCAGCATAATTCAGATAAATCTACTACACTGAAACTAGCAGATTTTGGCCTTGCAAAGCAGGTTACAAAACCCATATTTACTGTCTGTGGAACACCAACGTATGTTGCCCCCGAAATACTTGCTGAGAAGGGTGAGTGTATATATTTATAATCTGTGGTAAATCATACAATTATTCTGAACTTTCTAATTGTGAAAATATTGCAGAATGTTTCAACCTACTGATATGCCTTTACAGGGTAGGATCTTGGCTACCAGTGTAATCTGTGAAAGGAAAGGAAACCTTTAACTTTTGACAAACACAAGTGTGGCATCAGTCATGCTTGCGTTATTAATGTCTATGGTAATATAACACTGATTTACAAGGAGCCAAGCCATAAAATATCATAGATGGTAATTGCTGAAGTGGGGAAATGAGCAAAAGTTCATGTTTCAACCTGAGGGTAGTCAACCCCATTTCATGACTGTAACCCAAACAACTTTCCAAGGCCCCTAATGATGCAAAAATATTGTGAACATGTATGTTAAACTTATGTAACGAGCTAAAACATATTTCACATCAGAAGAAATTTTGGAGATTTCATATCCAAAAAGATTCAATCCTGGAAAGGAGTCAGTTTTGTTTATGACTCAAGCAAAGCTATTTCTGGTTTTTGTTCTGTGGAGCTGGGTCGCACATCTCCACTTATATCCAATTTCAGTGGAAACTTGGCACTCTCCTAATGCTTTTTCGAAGGGAATCTGAGGAGGATTATTTTAGAAATATATGCTCTGTTTTCTCAATTAGTCTCCAATTGACACTGGCCTTGTGAGACAGTGTTTGTGAAACACGGTGAAGAAGAGAGGCACTTTGTGAGAGCTGTAGTTATTAACAGGCAGAGCAGCTCAGTGTATAAGCGTGCTGTACCAGCCACTTATTCTTCTGCTGAATTAATCTTTTTAAGAAACTGAGCAGAGCTTCTGTGTGTCTTGGAAAATACAGTTCCCTACCAGTTGTGAGTTTTCTCTCTAAAACAGGACTTTTGGTTTGTCTTTTTTTCCTTAGGCTATGGACTTGAAGTAGATATGTGGGCAGCTGGTGTGATCCTTTACATTCTGCTCTGTGGTTTCCCCCCTTTTCGCAGTCAGGATCGTGATCAAGAAGAGCTGTTTCAGATCATACAGCTGGGTCACTATGAGTTCCTTTCCCCATACTGGGACAATATTTCTGCAGGTAAGATTCAGCACGTATAGCAGATCTGAGAAGTGAAGAACTTCCGTTTTGTTCAGGACAGTGAGCTCAATGAACTTGGGGGTGTCTTACAGGTCTCTTTTTTGTGATTCCGTGTTTGCTTTAAATGTGAATTTAGTCCTCTGGTGGTATCAATGGCTGTGAATCAGAATATTAGGTCTGATTGATTTAATGGATTGCTCCCTTTCTGAGGCAAGAGCAAGGATTTTCCTCACCTTGCTTACATGAATTATCCCTGTAGAAAAATGTAACAAAATAATCTCCAGGGTTATGTTAGATTGTAAAGATGTACGCAAAAACCTCAAAAGCTGAGAATGAAATCCTTGCTCTGCAGAACATAGTGTGGATTTTCTATTGAGATCAATGGGGTCTGCACATAGTAGTTTTTACCTTCTTGCAGGCTAGTACAAGTGTCTTTTGTGCATTCTTCAGAATTAGAAACTCTAAAACCCCTCTCTCCCTATACAGTCTTTCAAAGAACATGCTCAAGAGCATTCCACGACTTTTTATGCTACTTGAGGTATGAGATACCCCATGCTAATTCCCGTGAATCTGAACACCTAGACTGGTGCCTTCAGCGTGCTTTCAAGATTAAATTCCCTTCACTTTTTCTTCTCTTTCTGAATGGGAGAATGATACCAGTAAAAAATATGCTGGAGATTTAACATCTCCTGTTACTAGTTCTAAACTCAGTTGTTAGAATATCTTCTGGGGATAGTCACAAAAGTCATTATGGTACAACTAATAAGAAAAAATAAGAAGGACGTTTCATGTAGGAATAACTGTCAGCAACATCACGTCACTGTTCTTTTCCCCTCTTTCCTTTTCGTTCTTTCACAATAGCAGCAAAAGACCTCATAACCAGGCTGTTGATAGTGGATCCCCAGAAGCGCTACACAGCACGACAAGTCCTTCAGCACCCTTGGATCAGAACAGCTGGAAAAACTAACAGCAGAAATTTGCAGAGGGAAGTGACAATAAATATTGAGCGTCATTTCCGGGCCCAGCGCCGAAAGGAAGTTGCAGATGAGGACACATGAAATCCCTTCAAGCTCATTTAGTCTTCTTTTTATTGATTAGCAAATTGTTTAAGTTTTCTTTTCTAAATGATTGGGACTTTAGTGTATAGCTGTTGCTGGCCATTGCCATGCTTTTTTTTTTTTATAATTTTTTTTATTCTGAGATTCTGAAGAAAGACAGAGATAAAATTTGCATCCATCTCCCTCTGATGTTACTTGGGAGTCTGTCTGTTTACAGCAGAGGGGACTAGATATTTCCTGGAAGGTATCTATTATTTTTGTTTAAATACCAATTTGGGCTATTACACTACAAAACGTGTATCTTTTAGGTGACAGATGTTTGCTTCTGTGGCTGACATGAGTGACGACTGTGAAATGCTTTCTCTTGTCTTTTTTTGTATGATACCTTCCAGGAGTTTTGTGTTTATAATATTTTCAAAATTACTGTCTGCGTACACATCCTGCACTAATTCTCTAAACTGTCTTTTCACCAATTCTTGCTAGCAATGGAGAAGGTGAAGGAATAAAAAAAAAAGTAAATATATTCTTTAGCTGTAGGATATGTTAAATAAGAAGCAAGATACTATTTATTAAGTTGTGAGGGAAGAAAAACTCTTATAGACTAAATCAGATATTTTATGATATCTCCCTTGGCAACATCTTTCATGGGATGCTCTCATGGACAGGGCAATAGACTGTACAATGTTTAACTATGGTAGTGCTGTGTAGTATAGTTCTTCTGGGAAGTAGGAAGCTAAGCAATTCTAAGGGAACTTTGGTTCTTTTCCCAAAGGTGCACTTACGGAATGATAACCCAAGTGTTTTTTCATTCTAATTTTTTTCTTAGGAGCCATCCACATGCATCTGTGACTCTTCAGTGCTCATGGAGAAGAGAGGGCTGGGAAGCTGCTTTTGTGACTTAAGTTAACGCTTACCTTCATGGTCCCCCTTTCATCATCTTCACAGCTGAATTGCTTTTATGCACTTTTTCAGTGTAGTTTAACAATTTTTTGGCTTGGTTTGGTTTTTTTGCCCTGTTCCCTTCCCTGGGGACTCTTTCTCCTTACTTCCATGAGAATGGCCAATGGGATAAAATTACATTAAAATTCTACTTGAGGGAAAAACAACAACTTGTTGGCTATGGAAAGGTCTCCCAGGGGAGGTGTCAGATGCTTCATTGCATATGTTTTTTATGATTTGATTGGATGCAGTTTTAAAGAAATCCTGGGGGGGGAAAATACAGGCCTGAGGAGGGCCGTGACCTAGAACAGCTTTTGAATCTCAGAATTTTTGGTTAACTAATCAAATCTAAAAAGCACTTGAGTTGTCTGTTTTATAATGCTTTGTCCATGACTTCCATGTGCTAGCAAATAATATTGATGTTAAAATATCAGTGGTATTAGCATTGAATTCATAGCTTGTAGAAATGAATTGAGGGTGTTTTACAATTGCAGAGCGGCTGCTCTGCCTATGTATTTAATAATGAGAAATGTCTGAAGCATTTCAGAATCAGTAGAACATTTTCATAATTAAATGAACCAGAGTGTCCTTTTTGGTGAGTGCTAATATTTTGTGTGAACTTTCTGAATTACCAAAAAGTGTGGGGTACCGTCATCATGTTTCTGTTTCAATTTGTGACAGTTTTGCTGCAAGAATGATGTATGAAAGTAGAGACAACTTGGCTCTTAAAGGAGAATTGCACTTTCAATTGAACTGGCTTATTTTTACTACATATTGGAATAAGACTTGCTGTGGAGTTCAAGAATTTGTGAAACAAAGCAGTCAAATCTTTACTGTATGCCCAAGTAGTATTTGTATGATATGTCATACCTGTGCTTTAGGGGCCCTGAGTCAGGAAGACTTTCCCTATTCCTGAAAACAAGAATGGATTTAACTGCTTTCCTGAGTTAAGGCTATGTGTAACCTCATATTTTAAATGCATTACATGGTCTTTGAGTACTAGTAATAACTTCTCCTCTGTTAATTTAAGTCTATTTTGGATAGGAAACTGTGGAAAAATAGCTTCTGACTTGCAATATTATATTTTGTAATTATCTTATTTTTAATATTGTTGTTTAGGAATAAAGTTTGAAGTGACAAAAAGAATACTTTATCAACAGTGAACCTGATAGTTTGAAGACTGTGTTACGAGTTGCCTTTTTCACCTTTAAGAACCTGTCTACAGCCTTATTCATAGTGCAGAAGATAGAGAATTTGCTTGTAATGAATATAAAAGTAATTATTTTTTCAAAGATTTTGTTTTTCTCTCAAGTTCTCTGGGTCCCATGGACTGTGCTGTGTGCTGTCACCGCATTGCATCTGTAAGTACAGACACTGCTGTGGCAGCACCAAGAGGCTGGTTTGTTGGTGTTGCTTATAGACATGTGGCATTAAGCCCTGCTTCTTCAGGTTGGAGGCTGAAAAAGCTTCCAGGTGCTTCTCAGGGTTTTTGCCTCCTTGTTTTTCTCTCCTACTTAGATATTCCTTCTCTCCTCCTATTCCTTCCAGTGTTCTTGCTCTGCCTCAGTGCTGCTCTAAGTAGTCCAGGTCCCCAGTCATTATGGTTTAGGTTGCTTGAAGCAATAAGAACACATATGATTTTGGTGAGCTCAGCCTCAAGCATTGCCTGCTGATGTTGAAAGTTAGTAAGATTAGAGAGGACTTGGACAAAAAAAACAGTGAAAATCCCTTACTGGTCTCGAAGATCTCCAGTATACCCTCATCTCCTACTGCCTTTTCTCAAGCTTTTCTCTTCCCACTGAATGATATTCCAACACAGACCTGATTTTTACACCCTGTAACGCAGTTTCTAATATGTGAACCAAATTCATGTTGTAGCGGTGAGGATTTTTGCTGTTCTTCCTGTCCTGAGATTTTTCTAATGATTACCGTCTCCTTGGGTTCTGGAGTCATCTTCCCTTTCTTGCTTGCATTTCTTGATTGGCTCCTTTGTCTACAAGAAGTCTGAGGAAGCTCAAAGCTCGGAAGATTAAAGTTTGACAGAGAGCAAGTTCTTGCTGACTTGTTAGGAAGATGAAATATCCCTCCTTGCCCTTCATTTAAATCTTTGTGATTTGGACTGTCATACAGCCTTATAGTCCACTGAAAGTAAAACAAGTTACAGTGTCCTTAGCTCTTTAGATACAAACAATGAAGAAAGTCAGAACGCACCAAGAAAAACAAACAAAAAAACCCCCCAATGCTAAGTGCAAAGTATGAATTCATATTGCAGACCTCAATAAGAAAGATCTACTTAAAGAGGTCTAAGGCAACAGAAGAGAAGAACCTGTATTATTTCTTGCAAACTTTTCAAAACAGTTGAGTAGGAATCCCTTCATGCCTTTTAAAGGTGTTGGTCGGTTCCTATCTCACAACCAGAGATCCTGACTGAGTTCTAGTTCTTCCGGGGTTATTTCATGACTATCTGGTATTGACTATTCCAAAATATTTTTCTCTCTTTAGAAACCAGAGACGTTGACTCTCTGTCATATTTAACCACAGGCTTGGCTATTCTCTAGTTGGTTGCAGTTTTTAAGCATGCTGTCATATTTTTATGCCCTAAATGTTAAGACTTCTCAGACTTTTGAGGCACCAAGATCTAAACATATAGAATTCGGTCATCAATATTTCATTTCCTAGTGACACACATGCTTCAGAGTCAGAGTTACTTTTTTTTTTAATTTATTTTATTTATTACTGGGTCAGCAGTTAACATCACAGTCAAGGCTTTCAGCTACAGTAGTGGTCATTGCAGGATGGCTGGGGTAAACAGAAGGATGTGCTACTCCTAGAGATCATCCAAAGAGTCCTATGAAGTATTTTGAACATCCTTGAACGCCAGTGTTGCTAGCTTTGTGCATCATAAATTTTCCTTGACTGTGTTGGGAGTTTCCGAACATTAAGTTCGGGCTTTTAGTGACTGCCTCTGCCTGTGGCTGACAAACTAAGTAGTAACTCTCTCCAGTGGTACACTTTCCACTGTCTAAAGGTGAAGTTGTCCCTAAATATCCCCCCCGGTTTGTCTGCCAAGGTCAACTTCTTCACTTTCACGTATGCTATTACATTTCATTGGTCCTGGACCTCACCTACCTATTTTCTATAACCTGTCATCTGCCTACTGTCATCTACCTCTCTTTTCCCCTTGGATGACTCTCGTTACTGAAAGATGGTGAAATCATCACATATTAATATGTGTTTCTTCAGGACTTACTGGCCTTGGGAATGGGGCCAGTGCAGGAAACGAGCAAAAATTTTTGAAAATTACTTAGGCATCTGAAAGTGTGCAAAAGCTACTAGGATTTCACATTGCATAGTGCTTAACTGCCTTAAAATGAACAATGGGAATTTGGTCCTTGCTCGTATCTTTAGTCTCCTAATACTTAGAAATGTGTGCCCAAGAGACTTGTGATTGAAACTTGGCAGTACCGCAGAGACTGTTTCCTCTGAGACACAGCCACTCTAACTTCTTTTATTCAGGGGGCCCTCTTCTTCATCTAAGATTTATTTAGCTGCTCTGTGGAATAGCTGAACTCAAGGCCTGTTAAATCTGTCATCTCTGTTCTGATTGGCATTTTAGGTGGATTTCCCATCTCTCTGTTACTGCAATTTTTGGCTGTATGGTGAAAGAAACATAGTGGGCTGTTATCCTCTGGGCTTGGGCTTTTTGGGTTATGGCCCTATTGTGAAAGTGAAATTTCTGGAGTTGACTGCTTGCTTTTCCGCAAGCATCCAGTTTTGGGGCGGTATTCAGTCTGCTTGAGAATATAGTAAATTTGCTGTGCTTATAAACTGATCTTCCTAAAGGCAAGTAGGTGTCAGTCTAAAATCTTCCTCCTATCATTTCTTCTGTCATTTAGATTTCTCTTAATTTAAGCAATGTATGGAAAAGGCTTTTTATGTTGCTGGGCATGCATTATTTTGTCCTCTCTGAGTCCACCAGTGCAATTCTTTACTGTTGAGATTCTTGTTCCTGAAAGGAATATGGGCACTTTAACTGGGATGACAGTGTATGTTGGCACTGTTTGTTCTGCAATATGCTTTATTTGCAACTAGGCTGAAGGTGTAATTTTCTAAATTAAAATACATTATAGACTTCAGCAGAAAAGTGGTTGTTCCTCGCCCCCACCCTGATAAAGGCAGACTATATAGTGGATGTTATATTCCAATATTCTTTCCAATAAATTGGGAAACGTTTTTGTGGCCAAGTATTTTGAGATTTTTTTTTTTCTTCTGACAATTTATCTATTTGGGAAATGCTTGATTTAAAAGGTTTGCAATTTCATTAAGTATTGTGTGTACCTTTGTTTATGCTTAAAGGACCCATTCTAATGCTGCAGTCCTTTGAATGCTTACAGTTGTGTTTTTCTTTGCTGCTGTATGTAATCCCATTAAAATCAACACAATTCTTTGCAAAACTGGAGCTGAGATTCATTCTAATGCCATTTTTTGTCTCTGTACTGCATTAATCACGTCTGCTGTGATGTTAGAGCAATCATAACAAGCAGAGCTAGTTTCACGGAAGCTTAATGCACACAGAACTGAATTCTCCCATCATTGATTCTTATTCTGTAAAATACAAGTTTGTTTAGAAAAAGATTTGCTTTGCTTGGGGAAACAGGCATTCTAGTTGAAATTGAGTTGATTGCCAAAGTGGCTTTTTCAAAGGACACAGTTTCTTAGTAGCGTGTGTATATTTCAGTTCTCTTATTAAAAATGGTATTTTCCTGCAGGCCTGCAGTATCAGCTGAAGCAGTGGAAATAAAAATGTATCTAACATATTGATGGTGTTTTCGAAGAAGCTACCTTCTCTGTATGTGAGCATGTTGTGATAAAAGTGTCTGCCAGTGAGATTCAGTACAGACTTTCATTTATTACAGGTTGGTACTTAAAAGACACCACAGCCTCCCCACTACTCTTAGAGTATCGGTAGGCTGTTAGGAATGACTGACTTTTATGATAATCACACAAATTTATTGCAGTGCATTTTCTAACAGTATGCATGGGCAGCTAATTAAAACTGATTTAGTGCTTTGCTGTTAGGAGGGGAATTCAGCTGTTTCCCATGTTACTAGTAGTTGAAGTAAGAGTCCGGCAATATGTTGGGGATTTTTTGGTTTTTTTTTTTTTTTTTGGTTTTTTTTTTTTAATGGGCTCTTTAAAGTTGTCACTGCTATGTGCTGTTTCTTTAGAAAAGGTGACCCTTTGTATCATTCAGGTTGCTGATTCACTCAATTGCCTTGTGTTATAAACAGAGGTATTCCTGCAGAATTTTACCTTTTGAAATTAGAGCTGTTTTGATAATGTAGCAATTGGAAAACCAGAAAAAGTAAAGCTGATAAACTGTCACTGGAAATATATTTTGCTTTCTGAATTCAGAAGCTGAAAGGAGAAGCTAGAACCTTCTAAAAATTTAGAGAAACGCCAGATTATTCCTGTAGTAAGTGTTTCAGCAATTCAAGATTTAGGAATGTTTAGTGAGAACGTGGAGCCATGCAGTACATCGCTTAGGGATAAGTAGGTGCTACAGCAGTCAACTTCTGAAAGCGTTTGAGACTTCTGCATTGGAAACGGGGTGCAGGACTGAATAAGGGGTGTTCCTTCTCATCACTGGAAAAATGCGATGCATCATAAACAAAAGGTTATTCCCGCATCCTTGTTGCTGTGTCAGTTGGTAAAGCTTCGAGGTTTCAGTGACAGCCACTGTGTTGTAAGAAGGCATTTCTCATGAAGAATTTCAGCGTAAAACATTTCAGATAATGTTTAATGTCAAGGATTTCGGCAACGAAGAGTTTTTCTAGGAAATGGAAGTATATGATGGTTAACTGCTATGATAAGTAGTTGAGCAAACCTTATTGCTGGGTTTTCAAAAAGTGCAATTTTGTGATCCTGAGCATTTGCAACTACCCAGCTTGCAATGTGGACAGCTTTAATGATGTTGTAATGCTTCAGCATACAAAATTATTATTTTGCAGGCTCAGAAGAAACCTGTGTGCCTAGTGTAAGGATGGAAATAAATGGGTCAAATACATTTTATTCATTTCAGCTTTGCTGGAAACATACTGGCCAAAAAAATGTTCACGTGGTGACTGATGGGTAAAAGATGTATTATTGACCAGTATTTCAAATGGAAGTGTAAGGTTGTGTCCTTACAGCATGTTGGCTGTTTGGGTAAAGAGAAGCACATATTCCAGTAGGATATTATTTCTATGTACTTAGAGATACCATGTAAAGTAGCCCCTCACCATTAGAAGACAAGATTATGAAAGAAAAAAGTGGGGGGAAAAAAACCCCAAGCAATACCCAACAAAACAGAAAACATCAGGAGGAAAAGCTGAAGAAAAACTTAACTTTTTCCGAAATGTTTTATTTTCTTCAGTAAATCAATGCTGTGGACAAGTCTAAGAAAGCTTTATGAGTGAAATAAAAAAAAGCCTTTTCCTTTGCTGGTGTGTAACATACCCATCATGCTTCCCCAGTTATTTCTGTGTGTCTGGGGATAACTGATTCCAAGCAGATACTATAGCAACCGCTAGCATTATCCCACCTGGACTGTAACTCCTGAACAACGGGACAGGAGGAGAATCCCTTAAAAGAAATAAAAGCAAAACTGTTTCACCATGTAAATAACTCCGAGCAATTATCAGCCACACAAGAATTTTATGGAAGTTCATTTTTAAATGCTTTCATAACTCACACAGTTAATGTTCAAGGGACAAATAGTCAGAGCTGGATGTTAGAATGTGACAGTAATAAACTCCTCCTGACAGATGAAGCCTCACATAAATTAATGGCAAATGACTGGTAAGGCTGTAAAGTCTGAATATTTTAAAACCCCTGTTTAGGTACACAGTTCACCTGGGGAAAGGTTGCGGGAAATATGAGGAAAACTTGAACAAAGATATGCAGACAAGACCCTTAATGACCAGGAAAATGAAGCAGTTCTATAATTGCCAAAACAGACCACTGAATGTGATGTTCACTGAAAATGATCCTTTATGATGAAATATTTATTTTATTTATTTTAAGCTCTGAGGGTGAGATCTTAAAAGCCACTAACAAGGGTATTAGATTATCACTCTCTGTGAAATAATGGTATCATTTATGCTTTTGCAGTAATTAGTTTTGAAAATCCCACCCTCCATTTAAAATATTTTCTGCTGGTTGTTAATCCAGTTTTCAGAGGAACCAGAAACTAATTCCTATGACATTAAACTTGTCTCCTATGTACTTGCCATCAGCAAAGATTCCTTCATGAACATCTTCCAAAATGTGTATTTTGAAATTAAAAGATCTGCTTGTGTTTCCGAGGGCATTCCTATGTGTTTCAATGGATTTGAGCTAGCGTGTGCTGATGGAGACTTTTGCCCCTTGGTTGCACCTAACTATTGCTTGAGGCTTTTCAGGTTAGCAGCTTCTGTGGGGGGTGCACGTGTGTTTTAATGATATAAATGCTGTGTTCTCTGCTGGCTCTTCTGTAGTGTTAGTTCTTGGAGCTATCTGCCAGCGTTACTACTTTTCCAGGCGGCAGAAAAAAAGAATGTATCATTCAAAGCATGCTATCAAAAATAGTGTCATCAGAGCATTGTTTTAATGAATCGGTGATGAGACTGCTGTGAATTGTACCAACAACTAAACAGCCTTTTCCAGGAGGATATTTTGGACAAATTCTTGGACAAATTCTGTAGGAAGTATTCTGGAAAGAGACTAGACAAAGAATTCAGCAGCTTAGTTCTGGCAAGGCTGAATCACCAGAAAACCAGATTTGCTGTCATTCAATTTGTTTTCAATGTCAAATGGACTGGTAGAGGAAGGGCAAGGATGAGACACTTTTGTTTTTTCCAGTGGAAGCCTCCTTTGTGGCAGGTTACAATGGTCTGGATTCTGGGGAATTTATTTTTTTTATGCCAGTCCAAACTATATTTTGTGAGTCCCAGGCTAGGAGTTTTTCAGGTCATTTATGCACACTCACTTGCAAACTTGAATACAGCAGTTCTGTATGGGCTGAATAAAGCATCCTTCGTTTTCATTGGTATATTAGCTATGATACTTAGTAACATTGCTAGGTTTTAGGTGTGGTCTTTTCTTGGTGAAAAACAACTTGCAAAGCAGGATTTATATTTAACTCCATATACATTCACAGAAATTGAGCTTTGCAAGGTGACACATTTTGTACATGCCTCTTTGTTTGGGGAGAGATCCTTTGCATTGCTGAGGTGTACGGAGATTTTTTGCTAATGTGAAGCTTTCCTACACCTGTGTTAGCTGGTAATAACAACAGTGATACTTCTGGGGATCCTCAGAGGTGCTGGCCCCTCAATGCCTCCATGAATTGCTTTGCAATAGGCTTTCTATAAAAGCACAGCAATCTGAATTCTTTCCCGGTAGAAAGGCTGGAGCATGGGGTGCAGGACAGCCAGGATTCAGGATTCACTGGACCAAGTTGGTCCTGGGCTGGCTCCGGTGTGGGGAAAAGGGCTGGTGTGATGGTCTGGAGGTAGGGGCTGCTGCCATCCCGCTGAGGAACAAGAGAGGCTTCGTGAGCACAGAATGGCAGCGACATTTAGTCAGAGTAAAGCCCTGCGTGACATCGGTCTGTCCTCTCACTCCTGCAGCTGTGGTCCCCAGTGGCCTTGGGACCAGGGTCACCTTCTGGCCTTGAAATCCTTCCACCTTTGCTGTGTCCAACTTTGAAGCCTCCAGTACTAGGCACGGTGAAAACAGCACTTAGTGCTTGTACAGCACTTGACGTGCTCAAAGCTCTTCACAAACATTAACTAATTAAGGCTCACCAAGTTCTTATGAGGCAGGTATTTATTCCAGCTGAGTGTTTGCATTCACAATTAAGAATATGCTAGACAGAATCCTGCTGTCAATCAGCCTAATTGGCTTAAGTGTCTAATTGGGTAGATTCCCCCAAGTAAGTTTCAAAAAGGTTAGCCTGGAGAGGGGAATTATGCAGTGGAGAAAAACAGAGTGCAAGAGGAAACCCTCAGTCAGGGAAAGGCAAGGGAGGCTTTCAGCGGTGGTTTTAAACGTTGCCAGGGAGATGGGAGCTATTCTGTCATTGCTGCAAAGTATCTTCAAAGAGGCTTGAATTAACCTGCAATTAAAAAGTCAGTCTTTGTAACTGGGTTTGCTTCAGCAGGAGGAATGCAAAGAGGAAATCCCTGGAAGTAGCGAGGAGGAGTAGTGAGGAGAGCAGCAAGGCACTGAGGGAGGCTGCTCTGTGCCTGAGCACGGGTTCAGACTCTCTCATCTGGGCTTTTGTTTCACTAGAGAACGACGGCTTCCCTTCACGTCTTGCAGGAAGCCAGCATGTAAACTGCTTGAGGCTAACGTGCACCAACACAAACATTTCTTACTGTGGCGTTGAGTGGTCGTATCTAAAGTGCCAATAGATGGTCCTTAAAAGATGAAACATCTTCTGCCTGAGACACATGAGTTTAAGGGCAGTTGGAGACTGAATGACAAGTGGCAATTTTTAGTTATAACCACATGTACAAATGCACGTTATAAGCGAATAGATACAATTATTACTTAGATTTCCTAGCCAGCCAGGTACAGCGGTGAGCTCAGGTCAGAAAACTGCTGAACAGATCCACCAGACTTTGTACAGTGAGTCTGGAACTCGTGTTCCCAGCTCCCTCCTTCGCACTTCCCGCAGCCCGGGCCGTACACACCAGCTGCACGCTGGCTGCACCGCACACTTGTGCGATGCAGAGCCATGAGCCCATGTGCCACGTGCAGGTCCAGGCTGTCTGCCATGGGGGTGTGGAGAAGGGGGAAAAAAGTCACAAATGGGATACCTCAGGTGGCAAGCGTTGCCAAGGGAAACCCCAGGCTCAGAGGGGTTACCTAAGAGCTTGCTTATCTGCCATAGCCTCCCCTGAACATTTTTGGTGATTTTCCAGGGAACTGGAAGGCATTTCAGGAGGTCACCACTTCTTCTTCTTCCAAGGTAAGATGCCTGTGGCATTCCTGACGGACAGTGGCTAGCCTGTTCTTTAAAAGCTTGAAGAAAAAGATCCCGTATGCTTTTCAGGCAATTTGTAATAATATTTTGTTGTTCTTACTGTCAGAAAATGTTTCCTAGTTTTTCTCTTGCCAAGTGAGCTTCTCTTGCCAAAGCCTTAGCTTATTGCTTCTGCTCACACCCAGAATGGGTTTGGAGAACAGGTTATTCCCTTTCCCTTTCTGCACCTGGAGGTTCTTCCCACCACAGTCACCTCTGTAGAGATGTGATAGGCCTGGCTCATGCCTTTGGCTAGAAAATATTTGGGAGATGGGTAAAAGTTTTGACACCCTCAGTCCTGTTCTCCAGTAGGTTTGCTGTCCTTTTCTCAGGTATTAACAACGGCACGAGCTGATCAAGCCTACAGGGGGATCGATAGCTGTGCTTAAGCACGTGTTTCATCTCGCTTTGCTGCCTATGTCTCTTTTCAGTGCTGTGTGTAAGCTACAAGCACTTTCCAGGCTGGGTCTTGCCTCCCCCTTTGCACCAGTCTCATGCCTTTATGTGTGGCTGTAACACATGTAAACCTTGATAGCTTGGGACATCGCTGTTGGAAAAATACTTTCAAGTATCCTTATATGAAGATTTTAAGTACTTAGATCAGTACTGTGAGATTTAAGGAAAAGGAGGTCTATGAAGACCTCACTATCATTACTATTTAAAGTACCTGCTGTGGGGCAGCATCCAGAGACCCTCCAGGGTGCGCTTTTGTCGTGCTAGGGGAGGTAGGGTGTAAACAACTTACAAACTAAAATAAATCCAATGCCTTTCATCAAAATTTCGCTACTGAAAGCAATCCTTGTGGAAATTCACAGAGAAAGTGAGCAGCAAGTAATATTTTTTGCAGTTGCTGCAGAGAAACCATCTTCTTGCCTGCATCCTTTGCTAGAATCTGCAAACTTGGCTTTAAAAAATAGATGTGGCTGCAGATTCAAGCTGACAAGTGTTACAGCATGAAATGCGTTTCAGAGGGGGAAAAAATGACAATATGAAAAAGTATGTTTAGGAAATAATATGGCTTAGAAAACTGTATTAACCTGTTGAAAATGTTGCTTTACATATTGTGACATCAAGAACATTTATGTCAAAGTAAAATCCAATAATGTTACTGTGTTCAAAAGCAAATGCTGCTTTTGTCATCACCCATTTCTTAGGAACAAAGGAATTGTAGTTTAAAACAAAAACATCTGAATAAATTCCCAGAGAGCTTTAAGCATGAGATGAATAATTTTGGGTTCTTCCTTTTTTTTTTTTTTTTTTTTTTGGTGTATTCTGCTGAAATGTCTATGATGATGTTCATCAAATACCTGTTTACACCTGGAAAAGCATTTACTCAGGTAACATTAGTCTAAGTTTTGAATTAGTGTGGACTTACCTTTCAGTGTCTATAAAATTAGGCCCTTGCAATTTTAGGAAACTAAAGCTTGACGCTACATTTTGTTACACAACACATACGTGCACGAGCATGTTGACTCTAATGATTGTACGTGTTTGTACTTACCTCATTTTTTCCAGTGGTATTGACTTGTCCCAGAAACCATACTTTTCACGGTACAAAACACTCGAGAGGATTTTTCTATTAACTAAAATGATAAAGGTTTACAGCGCTGCAGTGTCTCGAAGTGTCTCTTGAAGTGAAGAGCCTTTTAGGTAATTCTAGCTTTACTAAAGCACTTTTGATATTTTAGCAAAAAACACCCGCCTCTCACGATGTGGCTGCATTTAGGCGAAGTGACATCCAGAAGATAAACAGGACAAGTACATGCTGGACGTATTTATCACACGTTTGTAGTATTTGTCACAGCTAGGGCTGCGTGACCTGCCAGCTGGACTGTTTACAGATGATAGAAACTCATAAGGAAAATGAAAGTAGAAAGGACAGGAAAGAGAAAGAGGGGAAAAAAGAGAGGTGAAGGATTGCAAAAGCCGACCGAATGCTATTGCTGTGGTTCCCATGACCTGGTGAGATAGAGGTGTCCCAAACCTCCTGCATCAGGTGATCCAAACTTGCACGTCAGCTGGTGCTGTGCTGCCAGGGTCTTTGGTGTAGGCTCCTCGCTCCCCAGTTAGCCCTGCCTGACCCTATCCTCCTTCATGCTCACACTGTTGTGAGGTCTTTTTATTTATTACTACTTCAGGTAACTGGTGAGGTCACTTGCCTTCTTGATAAGGTCTCCCATGCCAGGCAGAGCTTGACTTTCTTGCACCTATTTCAGTTTTCTCTTGGATCCATTCAGCTTTTATAACAACTCCTCAGAGCAGTATACTAAAAGCAACGGAGCTTTCTCATCCTTTGCGCCGTGGTCTTGTGGCACGGCTACAGGAAATTATTTGTTAGACGGACACGCTCCTTTTTCATCTTAATAGAAGTGTGCATTTTCTTTTTCTTCCTGAAGATTACCATTAACAGCCAATAACACTTGTATAAATTGTTTCCCACAGGGCTGTCTTCCTTGCCAGGGCTGAATTATTCAATGTATTCCTGCTTCCTGGGCAGCTTGAGGGATACATGCAGAAACCCCACCGCGCTCGGGAAAGTCTTCTCTGGTGAGCCTGCCCCAGGGAACCCAATGAATGCACAAGTCCAGCTGAAGCGTGGGAGCTGTATGCGAATAACAACTGACGAGTACGTGTTAAATGCTCAGTTTTAGGCCTCAAGATCTTCAAAGCTTCAGAAAAACATGCCATAACCCTGTGAAACACCCAGCGTAGAAGTGAACTGATAGTGGGGGAATGGTAGATACGGAGAGGTGGGTGTCCGTCACTGCCCAGGCCAGCGGTACCAGATCTGCCTTGTCTTGACGATGGCCCGGGAGCTGTTCATGGAGCAGGGACACGCTGCTGCGCGACGCAGCACCTTTGGGATGGTGGCACTTGCCTCTCACGAGCAGCAGCACTACTCTCCTCCTGGGAGGTGAGGTGCCAGAGGAGGAGGTAAGTGCCTGCTGTGAGTAGGACCAGAGCTTGCTCTCTCAAAACCTCTGCAGCCCTGCACATTCAGCCGGTCCCAGCAAAATCCACTCTGTGACCATTCCCTCTTCCACAAGGCGTCTATAGCACAGGATTTTGTTCCTTGCTCATTTACTACCTGAGTTTCACACAATAAACACACAGGGGTTTTACCTACCTTATCCATACAGCTCTTTGCACAACCCCAAGCTTCTGATTCAAATAACCCCTTCAAATATTTTAGCTTTTTTACGGTTTCTGAGGGAAAGAGACGTGGCCAGGGAGGCCACCGGGTGGTGCTCTTGGCACAGAAATGGAGGCGGGGGGGGGACTCGGGCACTGCAAGGTGCTGCTGTCTGCATGGCAGTTAGCATCAAAAAAAGGTTTTGGTTTGGCTGCAGCATTAATTTGCAAATGAACTTTGACACGAACACCTGTTTTCCTCCAGGACGTGCAAAAGTCCCCTGACTTTGAAATGAGTCCAGAAAAAGTGGTTTAAATATAGCCATCTTCTTCCAGTGCCTCCAGAGGGGGGAAAAAAAGACCAGTTAAAGATGGGAATCTTCTTGACGCCCCCTTGGCAGGGAGAGTAGCCCAGAGGATGGGTCTGATGATACCCCTACTTCTGCGTGAGAGGGGACTGGGTGACAAGGCTGTCTGGCATAGTTTTTGGGACACATGCCACAGCTGCCATGGGCAGTGGGTGTGGAAATTTGTTATTTTTGTTCTGAACCTCATGGGGGAAAATGTGGAGGAGACATCTTCCCTCCGCCTGCTTTCCTGGGAAGCCTCTCTTGAGTTGCTGGTTCCACGGGGCTGCCCTGGGGGAGGTCGCCCAGCGCCTGTCCCAGTGGGGAGGTGCCAGCAGGGATGTCCCAGCCATCCCAGAAGCACATGTGTCCTGGTTTGGGGGGTACAGGACTTTCTGTTCAGTGAGAGGCTCTTGCTCACCCTTGTTGCTGTGGCAGCCAGGGTCCCTGACTGGGCTGTTTACCCCATGGAGGGGCTGCACCTGTGGGGAGGAGTGGGCAGGTCAGGGGACCCCAACTGACCGATCGGGTGTTCCATCCCATCTGCCATGCTCAGTGTAACAGCTGAGGGAGCAGAGGCGTTCTCCAATGGGTTCTTCTCTGAGGGCTGTTCTTCAACAGACTGCTTCTACAGTGGCTCTGTTTCTTCAGTGACTGATGTCTGAGGAGGACCTCCTCAGCTCATCTGCCTTTTGATCCCGGTCAGTGTGTTCCAGTTCCCATTTGTCACTGAGTCCAGTCTGGAACTTTCCCAGTGCCTGCCAGTGACATCTTCCTGGGAGCTTGATATGGTTTTGTATATATTTGTATATATTGTATCTATCTCATTATTTCCTTTTTTATTTTACTATTAATATTTCATTAAAGTAGTTTATTTTTTTCTAAACTCATAACTCTCTTTATGTCTCTTCTTCCTCTCCTTGGAGTGAGAGGTGGGGGAGAGCATCTGTCGTCTTGTCATCGGCCAACCCGGCCCAAACCGTGACAATGTGTCAGCTCCCAGTTTAGACCCCTGGCTGCCTCTGTGGGAACAGGGCTGACACCTTACATGTGGTTGCAAAGGCAGTCTTCTCTCCTCCTCCCACTGATATCCTTCAAGGGTTTCCCTGTTGGGAAACCTTACACCTTGTTTTTTCTTGGCACGGTTCCACCGGTGCGAACCATGCCTATAGCAAAGATGCTTCACTAGAGAATGGCACCTTCTGTTTTTTACAATTTGAAGGCTTGAATGTTTTGGCCACTGTTTTGCCCTCACCTCCCGTTCGGCATGTCTGTTTTGGAGATAAACACCAAGATTTGTGCCTGTTGCAGAGACGAGCAGAAGAGTCGTCAGCAAGATGCCATTTGGTGCCATCAGATACCAAGGAGGATGCAGACAGAGGTGAACAGGGGACAGTCTTGTAAGTCGTGTCCCTGAGTGATGAATAGATTGAGGGTGAATGGAGATGCTGGAGATAAAATGTGTTATTTTGTTCTGTGTCTTACTAAGCTCTGTGGGCTGTTTTCTTTCCACTGAGTCAGAGCCGAGGAGCTTTGTCCCTGTGCTGTGCTAAGGCTGACCTGTGCTGCTGGAGCTTGGACACTTTGGTCCTGGACTAGCCTTTTCCAAGCAGCTGAAACTGCTGAGGTAGGCAGGAGGCAGCTAAAAATGGGGGGTTATCGCCAGGCAGGGTCTCAGAGGAGGACTTGGAATCTCAGCAACCTCCCTTTCCCCAGCTTTTTTTTCTGATGTCTTCCTTCTGCTAGAAGCAAATACTCCGTTTTTATTGCGCTTTGCCTCTTCAAGTTCCTGCACTCAGCTTCCCCCCTAGCCTCCAGCATTGTCACGAGAAGACGAGGCACCTGGCAGAGAAAAGGCCTTTGAGGTGTTGGTGAGCAATTCTCTCCCCGCCGCAGGAGATGGCAGCCCGGTGTGTGGTCACTAGCTTTCATTTTGGGCACGGCTCAGGTGCTGTGATGGCACTGGCCTTTCTAAATTACTGCCTGGGAGCAGCTGTTCCAATATAGAAAACATTGACCACTGATGCTACTGTTGTAGTGAGTTATGACAAAAATGAAGAGACACCAGAACAAACCACTTGAGTGTCTGTGTGCAGAGTCGTCCTTTAATGGCTCATCACTGCTCTTAACTGATGAACAGCCAGTGCCTGACAGCAAACTTATTTCTTTCTTTATTTTCAGGCTGTACTTGGGGACCCTTAGCTCGAGTGCACCCTCAGCAAGTTTGCAGACAACACCAAGCTGAGTGGTGCGGTTGACGTGCCTGAGGGAAGGGATGCCATCCAGAGGGACGTGGACAGGCTTGAGAAGTGGGCCCATGTGAACCTCATGAGATTCAACAAGGCCAAATGCAAGGTCCCGCATGTGGGTTGGGGCAACCCCCCGGTATCAATACAGGCTGGGGGAAAGAGGGATTAAGAGCAGCCCCGCCGAGAAGGACTTGGGGGTACTGGTGGATGAAAAGCTCCACATGAGCCGACAATGTGCACTTGCAGACGAGGTGGCCAACTGTATCCTGGGCTGCATCAAAAGACGCGCGGCCAGCAGGTCAAGGGAGGTGATTCTGCCCCTCTACTGCGCTCTGGTGAGACCCCACCTGGAGTACTGCATCCAGCTCTGGGGCCCTCAGCACAAGAAGGACACGGACCTGTTGGAATGCGTCCAGAGGAGGGCCATGAAGATGATCAGAGGGCTGGAGCACCTCTCCTATGAGGACAGGCTAAGAGTTTGGGTTGTTCAGCCTGGAGAAGAGAAAGCTACAGGGGGACCTTATTGTGGCCTGTCAGTATTTAAAGAGTGCCTATAGGAAAGATGGGGACAAATTTTTTAACAGGGCCTGTTGCAATAGGACAAGGGGCAATGGCTTTAAACTAAAAGAGGGAAGATTTAGAGTAGATATAAGGAAGATATTTTTTATGATGAGGTTGGTGAAACACTGGAACAGGTTGCCCAGAAAGGTGGTAGATGCCCCATCCCTGGAAACGTTCAAGGTCAGGTTGGATGGGGCTCTGAGGAACCTGATCTAGTTGAAGATGTCCCTGCTCATTGCAGGGGAGGTTGGACTAGATGATCTTTAAAGGTCCCTTCCAACCCAAACTATTCTACGATTCTATTTATATTTCCCTTGCAATGGCCAGTAAAACAATTGCAGGCACCTCTGCTTCCTGATTCTTCGGGCTATGCCAGGTATTCTGCGGGGGTTTTTTTTTTTTTTTAGGCCAAGTTTTGAAACTCGATCTCTCAGGTCATGGATTTAAGCCATCCCACTGCTGCTGCCATCCACGGCTGCAGTGAGGCACCGCTGAGGCATTGACTGCAGCTCCCTGTCCCACGCTGACTGTTGGGGGGTGCGCACTGAAGCTGAAGTTTGAGCCTGTGGAAGAAAGGGCCATCACCGAGCTCGGTGGAGTGCGTATGTTTTGCATGGCTTGTTGAACTAGCCTTGCGCTGTATAAAAAGCTTTCTGGTGAGGAAGGCTGTGATGACAATGAAGCTGTTCTCAGAGTTGAGTCAGGGCACCTGAGCTCCTTGGGCACCAGTACGCAGACAACTCTTCTGATGCTGTCGTAGCAGCCTGTTTGCTGAGGGGGTGTGTGTAGAGATCCCTCACGGAAGCTAGATTTACATATACGCTTGCACTCTGTGCCAAACACTTTTACTGTTACTGTGTAATACACCCAGCTCTGCAACCAACCAAATGGCACTGAAGCTCCATAAGATGCAGAAACCTTTCACATTAGAGAGAAAATAAGTTTCCATGCATCATCTTTGGCTTTTTTGATGTCTGTTGCTTGTCACAATAGTTTTGCTTTTCTCCACTGGCTCTGACTTGCTTATATTCTTACATTCTTCATGCTTTAAGAGCCAAAAAACATAAAAGATAAATTTTCAGGTGCTTGAGCACAAAATTAATTTATGGTAGAAGCCATTGTTCGGGGTTATAACCCTTCTGGGTCTCCGAAAGATGCAGAGGGTTTGTGCATCCCTGTTGGCTGCGGGACATGGATGTATTCTTCCCACCACAGTGCTGGTGGTTGAGATGAAATCGATGGGGAAGAGGACACGGGTATGTTCCCTAAAGAGCCCATTAGTATGGAGAGAGGGAAAAGAAGGGAAGCTACGAAGAAGGTGGTGTGGTACGTGTGCTTGCAGTACATTGATCTTTCACAAGAGGGCTCTCTGTCTTCTTCCAAAGCTCGCGTGAGCTGAATTTGGCAATAAAAAGTCCAGCTATGAGGGAGCCCCTCCGCAGTTTTGGGTATTTAAAATGGTGCCAGAGTGAGACAGGATATGTTTTGTACATCCCCCTAATCTTTTTTTTTTCATAGACAATCCCTTTTAGCAACATATAACAGTAGAATTTTTATATTTGAAAATCAAATGGAATTAAAGTGATCATACTTGGAAAGGATCCCCTCCTTCTTCTTGTGGATCAAGGATTTCCAGTTCTTGAGATTGAACGTACTGTTCAGTTGCAAGTGAAAAATTTAATTTTAAATATTTGTCTTATTCCCAGAAACTTAAATTGCCAAAATGACAGTACTGCTGGCTCCGTGGCAGCGGAAACTAGCTTGGGTTGTAAACAGTTCTGCGTATACTGCTTGCTCTTTCCATGCGTCTCTGCCTCGTGCTTTGCTACTAGTTGTAGCACGTGCCCAAAAGTGGGACCCAAGACTCTGAACCATCAACATTTCTGGCGGAGACCCTGCACTGGGCTGTTGGGGGAGCAATGAGGTCAGAGGCAGGGTTTTGTGACCTGAGGTGGACCGTGAGCTATAAGGCTTGAGGAACTCGCAGGTAGTCCTTGTTCTTGAGAAAATGCTTGTCACAAAAATAAGATGTAAGCAAGAGGAGATAAAATAGCTGTAGGTGGAAGTTGAAGGCCTTGTTGTGTTGGCAGCGCCTGAAGGATCGAGTCGTCTGACACAGGGAGGGCTCACGCCCCAGCTTCCCCCTCATTGAGCTGACAGGGGGGTTCCTCTGGGCTAGTACCACTTTATCTTCCCTGGTGCGAGTCCTACAGCATCTTGTCTGTCTCCTTGGCGCAGCTGCCTGTTTGTTGGTAAAAGGCACAAGATTTAGGTCTTGGGGTTTCTAGACAGGGGTTTGGCTGAGAAATCCTGTGGTGGGCATTAAAAGCTGCCTCTGGAGGCGGGAGCGGGTGCACAGGTGAGGGATACATCAGTATAGTACTGGAGTAAGTAAAAGGACATTCGGGTCCCGAAAAGAATCATAATTGCACTGATTTAGTGGCCTGGAAACTAAATGGGCTGATTTGAGTCATTGGTAAGTAGTTTGCTTTAAAAGAAATTTCCTCTCTAGAACGTACTTTTTAATGAGAAATGATGTTCTGCTGATGCTCTTGAAAGAATTACGGGAGCTGTTCACATGCATCGCTTAAGGAAAGAAAGCTACATATGAAATGTAATTTGCTTTGCACACCTTGAGGCGAAAGTGGCCAGAAATCTATGAAACCATGAAGAAAATACCAGTGTTTGTGCTACAGGCAGTTGCTACCTGGTCTGGATGTTCAGGCCAAGAGAATGATGAGGGGGGAATTTCCTAGACCTGCTGTGCAGACTTTATTTAAAAGTAGGTCACTGGTGGACCTGACAGTTCGTTAGTAGCTGCCAGGGGTCAGGCACATCCCTGTGAGGGGGCTGAGGTTGCAAGAACTAGAGGCGGGGCTTTGATTTTGTATAAAAAATGAGAATTTGTTGAGCATCTGTATGCATACATCATTTGTGAGCAGGTAGGTGGTCTGCTCCTTTTGTTGACCACTGAAAGGTGGCTTTGATAGCCTGCTTCATAGACCCTGTGCAGCACTGAGTTGCTTACAAGGAATACGTTTTGGAGGGAAGCCCTTTGGAGAGAGACTTTTTTTAACGCAAGTGCATCCAAGACTGAGGATCTTTAGGGATTATACAGTTTTCCTTAGCCTAATAAAGAATCTTGGAAATAAACAAATTTTGCTGCAGCTCATTACTTGGAGCCCAGTTACATCCTTGGAGAACACAGAGAAGCTTCAGAAGACAAACCAGGGACTCCTCTGCTTCCTCAGCCTCTCTCCCTGGCCCTGTGCTTCAGGCACTGCTTTGAGCTAGGTTTCTCCTGCAGTTTATTTCCTGCATAGAAAAAAACCCACACAAATCTTTCTGACTCACATCATATTTCAAATCTTCGTTGATGCTCAGTTGATACACTAGCCTATGTGTACAAATTTCTGTCTTCCTGGGCTTTTTTTTAATGTTAGCTTTATAAATCCCCTGGGAAAAGAAAAAAAAAAAAAAGCAGTGGGTGTAAGAAACATACTGAAGGAAAAAAAATCTCAACACATAATTACGAGGGTTGAGATCAGCCATACTGACAAGTTCATAAGAATAAAAACTTGAGGATCGAGTCCTTTAATCTGTATATATAAAGCTGTTGTGCAGAAAAAAAAGGCTGTGAAGCAGTCTCTGTTAGAGAATTAGCTGATTGCACAAGTTCAGAAGATGCCTGGCTTATAGCAGTCTTTATTATCCAGGCATATTTGGGTTTGGGACTGCATCTGTCTTGCCTTGAATGGAGCATAAATGGCAATATGGTTCTGCTTGAAGCTAGAGGAACCCGTAAGGTTTATGTAGGCTTTAAATGTTGAGCTCTGAGTTTATCTGTTCCCATTTGAAAAGGCACCTGAGTTTAAATATCTAATCTGACTTCTTTCGGCTCTTAAAAAAATAATAAAACAAAATGGGTTTGAAAGGGAATCAAATATAACATTTAAAAAAAAAAATCCTTTGGGTGGTTTCTGGTTTTGCTCTGTCTGATTTGCTGGATAAGCACTTGAGCTCTGCTGGGGTTGATTCATAAGATAAAGCTGTAATGTGTTATCCCATATATATCTCTGATTATCCTTTATGAGATGGAATGTCACACCTGCCAAAGTGTTAAACATAAAATATTTTTATATGACATCTTTTATCTCAAAGCACTCCGTGAAGCGCACTGAAATGGTGCTCTGAACTTCCAGATGATGGGGACCATTATTGCTGGGTGAGTCATGCTTTCAGAGATGAGTGAAGGATTTGGGATTTGGACCCGTAAGCCTGATCCTCCTCTTATGTGCTTTCCTGCAGGCAGGAAAACTCCTGGTGTGTCGCAGGGAAAAACTGCTTGACTCTCATGGTTTAAATCAAATCAGGATCAAAGCACTTCATTGACTCATTTTGGGCATCTAATAAACCGGCGATCAGTGAACTGTATATTCAGCATTGGTATTAGCAATACAACAGGTAAACCATGTGAGTAGATACTTACAAAATGTTAATTAATGCCTATAAATGCCTAAATTCCCTCTTATAACTAACCCTCCTAGCCTTCTGGCAGTGCTGGACTGGGGTTTGCCTGCTGCTGTTACCACGTTTCTCCCCACTGCTGCAAATTTTCATGTATCTTTCACGCTTGTTTCCAAACTGACACCTTTCCTCAAGTCTCTTGGGAATTCTCCACTTGTTTCTGTTTAATCCATCTGATCATTGTCTTAGGCAAACTTGGTCATCCTTAATTTCCTTCTGGCAAGGTGAATTTTGGGACGCAGATATCTCGGGTCTATTTGCAAACACTCTTGACTCCTGCATCCCTCTCACATCATCCCATGCTATCCAGGTGCAGGTACCCCCATGTTGCTGTAATTTCTGCTTCTTCCTAGAATTGGAAGTAAAAAAAATAACCTGTTGATGGAGTATTTTAAAGCACCTGAGTGTCTTAGACACACCGAATCACGTCACTTTATGAAACTGGGACTCGGCTTCCCAAAGTGCTATTGAAAAAGCTGCGCGCTGTGATTTTTCTAAGGACCCTTGCAGCGAAGTGCACCTTGAGTGAAAAACACTGTGAGCTCTTCAGCGTACGGGCAGAGTGTGCTCTCTCAGGTTTTACAGTCTCAGCTGGAGGACCGTCTGTCCATACACATGGGATCCTAGAGCATCCTACAGCAGGCTGTCAAGAGGTGTGTTCCCCTCGGAAGACAAACAGCTCGGCCTGGCCAGAGCGCTGCCCCTGCTGCTGCTGGTTTGGGGTTAGCAGAGCGATGGACGTAGAGTCCATGCACGTTGTCCTATGGCTGGACCTGGGGAAGAAGCTGCCTTGCTGAAAGCAACAGCTCATGGAAATCGCTCTTTTTACGTGGCAGAACAACCGCCCAGGGACACAGGGGGCCTTGGCCCACATCTGAGCAGGGAACGATTCCTTGTGCTGGTGCCCAATTAGTGGGTTAACTGGCCTTGCATCGACTCTTGTGCAGCAAGGACCTGTGAGTTAGGTGGCTTCCTTACAAAACCACGTGCTCAGGCACACAGGTGTTATTGAACCTTGAGGAACAATAAGGTCCCCAGGCAGCAGCACTCTTCTCCCTACAGTTTCTCTCTCCTGGTGTATTTTTGAGAGAGAAGTTAGTGTTCACAGATTGCCTGTGCAGGTGTGCTTGTTTGCATTTTCATTTTTAAACAGAGTGCAGGAGGCTCTTCCTGCTCTGGGGTGAGGAAGCCCTGCCAGAAAAACCACTGAGCTTTTCAACTTCTTGGAATATGGAAGCAAACAAAATGAGGAGCATAAAAAATGAATTTCCTTTCAAATTCAAATGGCAGGGAATGAGTACATCTGATCTGTGTCAGCTTGCCACACAGAATTGTTTCCTGAGCATATCCGTGGGTCCTTGCGTGCAAGTTTAATGTTTCTGCTCTAGAGAAATCATAAAAGATACCCATTAAACAGACCCACTATTGATAAAGCTATTTAGACACCAATTCAATAAATATCAGGCTGTTCTTAAGGGAGTATATATTCCATGAATAAATATGCCTCAAACTTTTAAATTTCTGTGGTACAGGTCAGGCCTTCTAAGTTATCTATTTTCCTTGGAGCTGCTTTGATTTTTGTGTGTCCTTGAGTGAATCTTTCACTGAATTCAATGCCTGAGATGATGATAAGCTTCCTTAATATCTTCACAAAGAAACCTAACTAAAATCATCCAGCTACTGTCGTCCAGAGAGCTGCATAGCAAGGATATTATTTATCCTGCAATGAACTGTTCTGGCACTACTCAGGGGTTACGTAGGTGTGATAAGGCCCTTCCTAATGATGATTTCTCATAATGTGTGTTCAGAGCTTGGAGGGAAGCTGCAGGGGATGAGAAACCTCCCCGGTCTCAATGTTTTGTCATCTTGCCTTGGACCTGTGGCCTCTCCAGTGACGGGACCTCCTTGTGCTTTGTCCTCCACCATTTTTTTCCATAGCAGAGGGAAATGCACAGCCCCAGTTCTTTTTTAGGTAAAATGACAGCTGAGATCCCAGTGAATGGCAAAGGGGCTGTTTTCCTCCAGCCCTGCCACTGCAGCTCTGCAGGGTCCTCCTCCATTCCCGCCTCTGACCCCCTGTCTTGCTCTCTTTCCACTGTGGTTCACGTTGTGCAGCCTTCTGGTTCAATCACACCGCTGCAGGCAGGGGCAGGCAGGGGTGTCACATACGGTTAACGATGCTTCTTGGGAAGTACAAATAACTTGCTGGCTTACTCTTTTTTTTTTTTTTTTTTCCTCTAGCAAAACCCCAGGAAAAGCGTACATGGAATTGGAGAAGGAATACTGATACAGAATAAAGCCAAAAAAGCAGACAATCTGTTTTCTCTATGTTAAGTAGGTGAGAACCTGTATGTCTACCCAAAACCTGAACTGACCCAAACACCATGGTGTTTGGCAGAGTCACTGAGCAGTTCAGGTACTTGCCAGCCTTTTTGCTGCTAAGTTGCTTTGCAACCCCCAGCCTAAGCTAACAGTAATTAAGGGCCTAATCTAAAAGCCGATGGAAATCAATGAATATTTTCTGTGACTAACAGAGTGGTCCTTCCAGAAGACTGTATCTACTTTTTCACTTGTCGATAGCTCAGATGAAATAGGTTGGGTGTTTGCATGGGCTGCCGTGGGATGGAGACCTGATCTCTGAGGTGCCTGGTAACTTCCCTGACCACAGCAAAAGCCATCTCCGCCCATCTTTCTGCTTCCAGGATTTAAACAAACTTGTCTTGTGACTTTAGCTCTTCAATGAAGGCCAGGGCGTTTTGCAGTGCTGATAACACGCTTTCCCTGTCGGCCCTTACTCAGGATATTCTTCTGGACCTCTTAAAGGATTTTAAGCTGACCTGCCTAGAAGGAAAGCGCTCTCATTATATCTGTGCTACAAGGCGAAAAGTGGGTCTGAGAGCAGGCTGGAGTAGATCATTTGCTGGCTTTAGTTCCTGTTTAAAGCATGCACTCTGTGAGTAGGAAGAGTCAGACAGGGGATTAGGCTGCTTTTGTATCTGGTGAGGTTTAGCCAGTTCTTTGACCAATTTTTCCCCTCATCGGAACTGTTTTGCAGGTGGGTAAAAGCAGTGCCATCCCCTTTTCTCATGAGGATAGAGGTGAGCAGAGCCCAAACTCCTCACTAAAGGGAGTGGCAGAGCCAGAGATAAAACCCAAGAGCTGGGCCTGCAGGACCAGGTAAGCATCCCTGCCATGGAAGGATCCCATAAATCTGCTCCATCTCTGTCCCCCAGGAAGTTCAGCCATCACTAACACATTGTGAGCGCTTCTGTCTACAGGGAGGCCAGTTTGATGTCCATTGACAGAGCAATTTAGCTATTAGGGAAATCTGTATTTGATGGGTAGCCTCTTTGATCTGTTAAAATCAGTGCTTGCAGCATACACAATAGCTTGAATTTTGACCTTGCTGTAAATTACAATTCATTACAATGTGTGTTGTGCTCGGGAGTATACCTGAGCTGGGAATGCTCCTTCAAGACCGCTTCTCCTGGGATACAGGGCTTTTTAACGTATTCTTTTCAGGGCAGTCGATACCCTATTAAGGTGATGACAAACCTTAGTGACTGTAATTTAGCACTGAGTCTGAAGTGAGGTAACCAGTTTGCTTACCTAATGATATAATCGATAGGCACAGATATGGTGCAAGGGCAAGTCTGTGTTTTTCTGCTTGCTGCTGGCAAGGAAAGCAGCAACGCAGCTTAATGAATTACGTGAACTGCCTGTTGCGTGACTTGAGAGTCATTAAAGATTGAAAAAAATAAGTCACATCTCTTTTGGGAAAGTTGCCAAAGTGTTTTGGAGGGCAGAGCAATGTCTCTAATCAATTGTCATTGGCAAAATACTGTGTTGCATTTCTTATGATATTTTTGTAAGACATTATATATATATATACACACACACACACACACATATAAAATTTCTTTTTTTCCTACCAGTTTTGTTGTCAGTGAGAGACCTGTAGAAAACTCTTACTTGGGTTTCCCAATGTTGAGAATTTTCCCATCGTCATTTGGGAAGGCCTTGCTTACCTGAGCTACAAGTGTAAGTTCTGCCAGTGATGGTCTTTAGTCCCATCATTTTATAACTCATTTTATCAAACCAGTCTTGCCAATTAATTAGTGCCTCCACTCTCCCTCGGTGCCCCATCTACCTGCCAAGAAGGTAAGCTTGGAATAGCTACAATTCCTATGATATCGCACCATGATAGTGCTGTCCCTCTGACCCATGCAGGGTCATAGCCAACCTTTCACATCTGACTTTGTCCAAATTAAGCCAATGGAGAGGCAGATGAGCTTTGGAGGATACCCTTGGCACTGAGTTCCCCTCTGCCGCCACAAACAGCGGTGGTGTCTGGGACCACAAGGCCCCAGTAGCCTTATTTTCTTTGTAACACGCCTGGGAGGGAGGTGAGATTGTGCATGGAGGATCCTTGCATGGAGGAGCTGGTTAATGGGCATGTGTCAAAAGCAGCTCTTAACTTCCCTTGTCATGCGTCACTGCCATTTCCATCCACTTCCACCAGTGGAAAGCATCTGCGCACCGTCCTTGCTAGCCACAGTGACATCTGTCCGTGCTCCTTTCTGGTGTCATGGCTCTACAAGCCAGGCTCACTCAGATGCCTGTGGTTTGGTATCTAATGGAGCATGCCGACTCAGGTGGACCAGGATGGACCCATGGGTCATCTCTGCAGCGTCTCAAGAGCGTGTGCAGGCTGAGCAAGAGAGCAGCCGCTCCTCCCCAGAAACGCTCTCCTCTTCCCACCAGCTTGGACTTCCTCTGAGGACACAGGTGTTCTGCCAAACTTACAGCATGTTCAGGTGTCCATTCAGAAGAGGACCCAAATCTATTCTGAAGCTGATGAAGCTTAAGCACAGTCTAACTTTAATGGTATGTTTATGGCACTTCTATATAACAAGCATGTGTTCCTGAAAGGTGCCATTTTCTGCTTTTATTTCATAGGGTATGACAATTTCAGGAGTATGGAATAGCAAAAAGGAAGCATTTTTAATCTGAAAAATTCTTGCTGTCGGTAAAGGGAGTGACTAGTGCAGTTTTTCACTTCTTTGGGCAGATTCTTCACTGTCCAACACAGGCGGCTTACAGCAATTATTTTGCTTTGCATTGCTATTCATCCAATTAGATGCGGATTGCTAAAACTTGGGACAGTTATTTGCAGACTCATCAGATCAAGTTCTAAAAAGTTCAAGTCTCCTTGGGGGGACAAAAAAAAAAAGAAAGATAAAAATGAATATCTGAGGAAAAAAAAAAGAGTAGATGAGTCTACTGGACTTTAACTCTGCAGTTGCCTCACTTCAGATTTGGGATAAATTAGGCTAAGAATATAAGTTCTTATATAGATTTGGGATAAATTAGGCTAAGAATGTATATTCCTAAGAGCCAATATTTTCATCCACAATCTTTCATAGTAAAGGTGTTATTGTTGAAGATTACGACATCAAATTTGCAAGAGAGGAGGGTCTCATACCTTGCAAGGTTTGGATGAGGGATATAACTTCTATGTATTTTGAAATTGCACTGTGCGCCATTCAAGTGTCCTTCTACTTCTTGTTCTATGATGCCATTGTTTGTTTTTGCATTTGGTACTGATTTCTATTTGTTAATCTCATCTTAAATGTGTTTAGAGGTTTTTCATTAAGCATGTCTGTCTTTCACGTTTTTTTCTTAAACTTAATTTTGTGAAACTGCATATGTTTCAGTTTTTTTAATTTTTTTTTCTTCAGAAGTCAGTCTCTAGCTTCTGGGGTGGGGCCTCTACCTTGCAGAAGGATGACAAACTACACAAGGTGTGAGTAAATCCAGGTGTGGGTGTCCACTGTGATCTACTTTTTAAAAATGTGGTGGTGCAAACTAGAAGTCGCTACGTGTTGGGGCAATTTAAGGCAAAAGATAGCTCCATCCCGTGAGTGCGGAGAGGTGGTAGATGCTTAACTGAGTTTCCCCATCCCTGTGGCTGCAGGGAGGTGAAGGCGCCTTGGCTACCCGGTGCGGCTGTGGACAGGAGGTTGCTATCTGGTTTTCGAGCACTTGGTGGTATCTCCTGAAGCAGCAGAGTAAGGCCGGCAGGTCGTACTGCCCGATGTACTGAATCCACCTTCCCTGTGCGAGAAAGGTTCTGATGTGTTGGTGCAAAGCCAGGCTGTGCTGCAAAGACCTGTGCCAAGGGCTTGCACTGTTTTGAAACATCTGCTGAGCAAACTTAAATTAAACCAGCTTAAACAGGGGCAGCTGCTTATCCTGGGAGTTACAACAGTGCAATTAGCCTGACCTGAACTGGATTTTGGCACATCGATTCAGGCTCTCTGTGGCAGGTCCTGCACGAGTTTCTCTGTCTGTTGTCTCAGTTCAAAGCAGAAACATGCTGGTGAAACACTGCTCTTGTTTATCTTCTCCAGGGTCATCACAAAATTTCAGTTAACTTTTTGGAGACATCAGTTACAATTGCCTTCATCTGATCAGAGTGGACGGTTGACTGTAGCATCAACCGTGCTGACACTCCTGTCCCCCTAAAGCCAGCAGGTGTCCAACCAGATGATCTTCCTGAGATAACAGCTAATGAGTTAGACTCTGTCTGAAAACTAACAGCAGGGGAAGAAAAATGTCAAAAATGTGTGATTATTATCCAGGAGAAGAAGTATTGCTTTAGTATCGGATCTTCGCAAAAGATGCAGTGAAAGTCCTTGGAAAGATTCCTTGTTTTGCCTCTTCCAGACTAACCCGGGGGGCTTCATAATGAATGGAGCAAAATACTTGCCTGGGGGGCAAGCAGTCACCTGCAGTCTCCTTTGTGTCTCTTTCTAATCTCATTTGTCGTTCCCTGATGGTTATTGTGCTAGTCTTCACTCCCGTCTAAACTTGGTTGAGCCTGCAGCTATTTTTATAACACTCCCTTGAGGTACCCAGTCGGAAGCTGCCTGTTTGCCTCGTGTTAATGGAAGTCAGGCCCAATTATATGCATGTGGGGGATAAGTTGTTTCCTCTTACTCATAATGAATCCTGACCTTTCCCAGGATCTGGCTTGTCTGTTTATTCAATAACACGCTGCCCATCACACTAAGGAAAGAAATGGAAAAATCCCCAAACCTGCCCAACGGCAGCCATCTGTCTTCTGTTTGAGCAGCTAAGGATGATAAAGCACCATGTATGAAGCAAGCAGATATGACTGTCCAAGTCTGACCCTTTGGTAGAAGGAGCACTTCAGATGCAGTTTTTGGTCATAGCGTGCAAAAGAGAGCTCCCACACTCTGCCTGAAGAAGGACCTCTGGGCACGGGGTGTAACAGTGCTTTTGTTCTGGTCACACTGGTTTATGTCTCTAGGGACCGGTCTCTGAGAAGACCCCAGCCTTCCGGGGAGCACGTCTAGGTGCAGGGGCACCAAGAGCCAGCCAAGACAGTATGGTTGTAGGTGGGGATGTGCCTTTGGCTTCGTGACTTGTGGCTGTGGCACCAGCAGGGGAACTGGATTTCTGCATAGTGGTTTTGCAATAGGACAAGCGTCATGGAAATTCAAAACTTGTGCTCTTGGGTAGGATGCGAGTGCATAAATCACACGGGGTATTTTGAAAATTTTACCCTCTAGCCTTTGGCCATGGAAGCTTTAAGCCCAATTTTTCTCTCGTTGTTTTAGTCCCCGTGTGTGTGTGCATGGAGATGAGGCAGCTGCCAGCTGCTAAATTACTAGAACAAAGGCAAGTTTTCTAAAGCGTTTTATATAAGACTTGTTCCCTTTCATTTGATGAATGATTCATTAATGTCTCTGTTTGAGATAATTATTACGAAGGCTATAACCTTTTTCATTATTTGAACGAACACAAAACATCACAAAGAAAAACTCTGGAAGGACCTAATTCGTGCCCAGCAAAAGAGGTGCTGTTCTCAGCAAGTTGTCTACACGTGCGTTAAACAGCAAAATTGGATTTATCTCATGGGCGGTGGAGCAACAAAGTCTCTCTAAATGTTTGATTAAGAAACAGATGCATTTCTATTGATGGTTAGAAAAAAATGCCCAGTCATTGCTTCCTTGCTGGTGTTTGTCCAGCCCTGGATTTTCCTTGGCTGCTCCCGGCTCTGCTGGGCATAAATCTGAACAAACCAATGCAGGCAAACCACTGGGACAGGTCTGAGGGCTGGTTCAATGTGTGACCATCAGAGTCTGTGTTTAGTTCCTGTAGTTTCTCCCTACCTTGCTCCCCAGCTTCAGGAGTGAAAGTTTGCTCTGTGGAAGGCAGTGAGGGTGCGTTACCCCAAAAGCCATGAGTGGGAGGGGGCTGGCGTAGCCTTGTGGTCTGTGGGGCCGAGTGAAAAGGGACTGACCATGCACAAAAGAGGCGTGAAGGTGGAAAAAAATAGGTCAAGCAGGAAGAGTAAAGTAGCTCTTATAACCGTGTGCTCTAGTCCTCTTCCACCATCCTTGGTGCAGCATGGCACATCCAAAGGTGCAAGATTGGTCCAGTGATGCTACCCATGGCCCAAAAGCAGCATGTACCTCTAAAGCAGAATGGTTCACTCTGCTGGTAATGTCTGAGCTCAGCAAGAAAATCATCTCTGCTCTGTTAAATCTGAGCTCAGCCCCTTTACTTTTACTCTTTGTTTTGCCTGATGGCTTCTGTGCCTTCACAGGAATTGCAGGGGGAGCACAGCCACTTGCTTCAAACACAATGTTCCCTCCGTTATCCTGGATATTTCCTGACGGTTCAGTTTTAATTTTACTGTGTGTATTAATGGTTAGAAATGTTTTGAAACATTAGTGGCCTAGCCAGTTGGAAAAATGTGAGATGACGGCATCACTATTCAAAACCTTAATGAGAATAGTGCTTTCTGATCTGCTGCACAATTTCATTCCTTTGCTTTCCAATGAGTTTCTTAGCTAGTATCAGTTCTGATTCGCAGATTAGAAGGACAGAAGGGCCATTAGATTGTCTAACCTAAACCAAATTTCCATGAAATCTTCCTTGAAAATACTATTTTTGAGTACTGACGCCTCAGGATAGCAACATCATTTTCCCCAAAACAGAATTTTGTTTTCAACACTTCTAAACTTTTATTGCTCATTTTGTGCAACTGAATTTTCCAGAATTCTCCCAGATAAATGTCCAATAGATTGTTGTCGTCACTTCATAGAGTGTCCTGTTCATAAAGTGTCAGTAAGTGATAATTTAATAAGAGTGTGTCACTTGGCATGGAAGTTAGAAAATCAATGTGTTGCTTGTAAACTTGCCTTACAACTGTGCAATATAATAGATAGATATGTTTATGTTACCAACATAACATTGCTTTAGAAGATCCGTCAGCAGTTTTAACAATTTGTAAATGAAAACTTGATTTTAAATGCAATCTCACTACATTCAGTGTTATGAAAACTATGGGGAACAGCATTGTCTCGTTTTAATGGGTGTGCTCTGCACTAGGAATGACCAGCGTTACCGCAGGCGGCTGGGAGATGGGTATCAGGACTCCGGGGTTTTAATGCCGGATTTTCCACTGATCTGTCATGTAAACAGCGAACGAGGTAATTGCACTCGTGGATCAGCGATGATTAAGTTTCACAGCATGCGGTTCTTTCTTAAATGGTGGCGAGTGGTACTCCCAAAGTAAAGCCCGCGGTCCCTGTGGATGGAGGCAGTGGGCTGCCTGGAGGGCAGAGCGGGACGGCGATACCTGCCCAGCTGCAATGAAAGAGGCACCTTCGCCGACCCACAAACTCCCTGGGTAACATTTCACAGGGGGTATTAGCGTTCCCGTAATCCCCCTAGGGATGGGAGCACCCACGAGAGCACCCTGTGTTTTCTCAGGCACGGCAGTAGCTCTGAAGGGATCGGGCTCAGGAAAATACCTTCTTCTTTTCCTTTCTTAAGCATGATATCTTTGTCACTCCAACACCAGCAGCAATTGCAGTTTCCTGATGCAACGGGATGCAGTGGGGAGGAGGAAGGGCACGATCCGCTTTGTGAAAGGGCTCTGCAAGGCAGCCCTGCCCTGCCCTGCCACCTTTCTTTTTTTTGTTTTTTGTTAGAAGAGCAGGTGTTGGGAGTACATTATTAAAATTATTGATTTTTGCACCTGCTGGACTGAAGTGTTCCATGTATGTCATTCAGTACCTTTTATTTACCCAGACAATGGAGCAACTGGAAGTTAAAAATGATGCACATGCACTTTTTGTTTACAAACTGAAATGCGTCAGCCTAAACTCAAAGTATTCCTGGAACATGGCCCTTCTGCTACAATTAGAGCCATCATTGCTCCAAACTCCTCTCCAGCACCATGGTTATGTTCTGTCTCCCAAAGCTGCTGTGTGATTGCCATGATCTCAAGTCCCTCTAGACCAGCAAGAGATGCTGTACTGAACCATGGGAGCTGTAGCTTGATCCAGACAGCACAGGCTCTGGGAGAACATAAGGATGCTAGGCATCCAAAGTATAGCTTCTCCTAGGCATCGTGTGGCATTTCAGTTGGTGGTTTTAAAAAACAAAACCAAACCCCACAAACTCCTCACAAACCTTAACATGAATACTTTTTTAACATTTTCTTATAGTGTAAACTTGCCCCTCCCGCACAACCGTACGCTTCTCAAATCTCTGGTTTGGGGTTCCCCGTGTGGGAAGCAGGTAAAAGTCACAGCCATGTTGTTAAACAAAGATGCTTCATTGCCAGATGTGAGGAGCTCAGCTTGCAACCGGTGCTGTGAAGGGTTAAATGCCCACCTCCCCTGTGTCTGGCACTGGCATGAAATGAAGACAGGGCACGCTCTCTGGAGCAGTGAGGATTGCTGGGCAGGCGCTGCAGTTACAGCTGGTGCACCCGAAGTTTTCAGGAAATTGCGGATCCACAAGCAATAGCCAGACGCGGGTGGTTGACCGCCTCTGGTGTTTCACCCAGGGTTGGCTTAGGGATTGACACACGTGTAGATTACATACACGCCCTGCTTGCAGTTTAACCTTCTTGGGACTGTGAGGCCGTGGGAGGTTGTTGCCCATTGGGCTTTTTATTTCCCAGCAGGAGATGCAAACCTTGGAGCTGTGGCAGTCACTTGGACTTCCCAAACAGCTATCCCAGGTAGCTTCTGCCCTCGCAGAGGTTATTTATCTTGCAGCTGTACATTTGTCAGCCCTGCTAGCAGCCCTCACAGAGGTTATTTGTCTTGCAGCTGTATGTTTGTCAACATGTGTGCATCGCCAATCAGAACAACGTATCTTGAAGGTTTGGTTTGGCTGCTGCCTTTACCTTCTTTCCTTTCTGTGGGTTTGCAAGTGGAGGGTACCAAAGGGAGAGAGGAAGCTCCGAGATAAGGTGGAGGTGAAATGTATTCGATTAGAGGAACATTTAAAGGATTTGTCTCTAAGGAACGATTCATCTATAATTTATCTATAAGAAAAACTCTCAAGGTACTTACTGATGTGAGGTTTTTTGAAGGGTATGTATCCTTTGTGCATTTGTCCTATTTAATTAGGTAAAGGCATACTGTTGACTATTAAGTTCAACAATAGACAGAGACAATTAGTAACAGGTCCCAGAAGGTTGGGAACTGAAATCACACGTAAAAGCATAAATGTGTCTGGGTGTAAGTGGGGTAGCTGAATCTCTGATAGAAATTATAGTTTCCATAGTATTTTGCAATAGTGCCAGAATTGTGTGAGCTTTGAGATTGACAAAGTGTCATTTCTTAGAGCTTTCCACAGAGATGCAGATAATGCAATTTACTTGCTGTTTACATTTTGGGGGGCTTTTTTGTTTGGTTGTTCTTTTTTGTTTTGCCTTTTTTTGTTTTGTTTTGTGTGTTTTGGTTTTGTTGTTGTTTGGTATTGTTTGGTTTGGGGTTTTTTTGGTGTAGTTAGTGGGGTTGTTATTTTATCCCAGCACTGTGAATGGGGTTTTATATGGAGGTACTAGTGGAGGACTACCTTGATTGAGTCATAAAAATATACATCCAGAACTTTGTGTTTGCCAAAGGATAAGAAAGATATCAGGCGAAAATGGGCTGTGAGTACCTTCCAGCCTGATTCGATATAATTTTCCTCTGGTGAAGCCTCCAGAAAGCTCTACAGGAGGAAGAACATCCCCACCCACCTGCCAAAAGGGGAGATTTAGAGTTATCTTCGTGTTTTTGCAGTCTGTACTTTTTTGTATCTGACAGAACTGGATTTTTAATTGGAAAACTAATTATTCAATTACTTTGGGAGCAGGTAAACAAAGAAATAGATGCTTTTTATCTAATGAACCATGGATAAACATGATATATTTACAATTGTTCAAGTATAAAATGGAAGGAGAGCGCACATAAGAAGTAAACTGCCAAGTGTAATTTTGATTCCTGCTTTCCACTGATGGCAAGTTCTGCCACTGCTAGTCCACAAGGCAGGATTAGAAATGGATGAACCACCATGCCTACACTGAGAACCAATGTAAATTGAGAATTATGAATTGAACTCTAAAGCTTTCAATTCTTTATATTAAAAAGATGTTTTGGTTTTTTTTTTTTATTTTAACAGTTTTTATTCTCTTTTTTCCCCCTTCTGCTTGTGTATGTAACATGTACATGGATAGGTGCAAAATTAGGGAAATATAACAAATATCTTGGACCTAGAGAGTTTCTTGTCTCCACTGTTGTCAGAGCCTGGTCGAGCCTGAGGAACTGGAACTATATTCTTGAGTCTAGACAAAGCAATTTCTATCCTTCCTTCATCTTTTCATGTGAGATAAGTAGAAAGAAAAAAAGGAATTTTCCAGCCTACTCCTTACATGCAGGGAAGGATTCATTTTGATCTGGTGTAATACAGGGTGATTAGCCATTTAGTGTACTCTGATTCAAAAATATTTCCATGTGGCCCAAGGGTGGGATTGAGAATTGGAATAGTCCAAGTTTGTTCTTAGCTCTTTCAGAACTGGAAATCAGGCAAACTCATTTGATGTTTTCATGCCTCTGCAAAATGAAGAAAGATACATTATTTAGGATGAATAAAGTTAATTTATTAATATTTGAAAAGCAATTTGATGTCTCTAGACACGAAGTATTGTAGGAATGTAAGAAATGTAGAAAAGAGACACTATTATACTTCAGACAAATCTTTCTTTTCCACCACCAATCAACTTAGTTTGCTCTGAAATGCCAATGGAGTGTACAGTATTGTAATGGTTTTAAACCCGAGTCGAATTTTTAACTGGGCTAAGTCACTCTTGCAACTAGCCTCTGCTCTTTGGAATAAAGAGCGGCCAGTGTGAGACAGTGATGTATGCTGTGGACGAATGTGTGGTTGGTGGCCCTGTGGAAAGGAAAGTGTTTTAGAATACTTTAAAAGTTTTCTGGCTCATTATTTCTTAGCTGGGAAAAATGGGAGTGACATGTTAGGTAGAGGAATAATACAGAGCGTTCCTGCACACTGTCAACCAAAAGCACTTCTGCTTCCTAGCGTTAGTCCTGGTCAGTTTTCACAGACTTTTTGCTAAGTACTAGAAGTTCCTGAGGAAGAGAGGGAAAGGAATGAAAACGTCACTTCTCTCACCTGCTCACCACGAACGCTGAATGCATCCTTCTGTGCCTTGCAGAAGGATGACAGATACGGCTCTCCGTAATGGCTCGGTTGGTCCTGCGCTGACAAGTGTAATGTGTGCGCGTTGGTCCTCTCTGCCAACAGCTTGGTAAATCATCCGTGGGAGCATCATCAGGGGGTCTGTGAACTGGGTCGCCGCTGCTGAAGCAGCACGCAGACGGTGCCCTGATTTACAAACGTCTCCTCTGTCTAGGCCAAGGACACCTCCATCTCTATGAGGAGCTGGTTTCTCTTCTGTCTGCTGTTTCTTGCCTGTAAAAGTCCCAGGCCTTAGTAGCTCTCGTTGTTTGGCTGCTGGCATTTGCTGTTGTCCCTGTGATGCAGCAAACCCTGTGCCCTTTTTCTACATACTCAGATCCTGAGCAAAGACAGGATGCACTGTCACCTCACCATGAATCTAGGTCTACATCTATACGTGCTCACAGTATTTTCTGTGATGACTCCTCAGACCAGATGTGTCCCAAAGCCAACAGGAGTCAATGTGAAGTTTTCCTTCAATGAAGGGAAACATTGTCTCAGTTTTCTCAGTCTTGTTTTATGCAGAAATGTATCAAATAGGCACACAAACCTGCAAAGTTATGATTTTAAAGGCATACCCCTACTTGGAGTGGCAGGTCCAATGAAGGCACAAGGTTTACAAAAAAGTGTCATTCTTGATGGCGCAAACCTTCCTGTCCGTTGCTACTTATGACTTGCATGATACGCGATTATTTTCCCAATTGGAGGCCGGGATTCTCTTTGAATGACTCTTTTTTTTTTTCATTTCCTCTAATAGGTGAGCCCATCTGAGGCACTGACACGCAGTGAACATCTTCACCTTTGAGTCTACATTTGCTCCAAACCAAGGTCCACTACAGGACCGTTGCATTTTTGAATGTTTACATCAGGACAGGTTTCCTATTTTCACACTGCTTATTATGCTGAATGTATGGAGATCATGATACCGCCCTGTAGTCTGGTATATAGGTAGTATTTTTAATCTCTGCTTTGTGCCAGGACATGGAGATGGATACAATCCTATTCCATAACCAAGGACGTTTAGAAACACCTACGTACCATTTAACCCTACCTGAATTCGTAACTGCACTGAGGGTCTGGTGCAGGCTGCCTGTATAGACAATAAATTATACTGTTGCTGAATTAGCTAGACAGAAAATCTGCACATGCTTTGATTAAAACTTTGCTAGTTTAATTCTGGTTACACAAAGGATATCTGGAGAGGTAAGATTGTACGCAGGGTAAAATGATGCTAGATGCTGGCTAGACAAATCAGAGAAATATCAAACTATGTCCTGGCTTGTTTTGTTTTTGTTTTTTGGTTGTTTTTTTTTTATGTCTCCTGGGGGCACTGTTAGATTCAGGATATTATGTTAGCTATTCTTTTTGCCTGACCCAGTATCTTTGGTCTTTCGCTTTTAGTAGATTCAGCATAGTTGTTTGCACTTCGTGTTTGAACAAGACTTCTAGAGTGTGAGTTGTTGCAGGCAAACAAAATGTGTCTGTCGCTCAAGCGCACAGAGTCATCCTTTTGTTAAGGCACCTCAAACACTGTGAGTGAATTTTTTTCCTCCTTAAAGGGAGACACCTTTGAAGAACACTCTGGGATAAATATCTAAAACAGGTGACATGAACTGCTATATGGAGATGACTTTCTGTCAGCTATGGAGGGCGACCAGGCAACCGCTTTAACATAGGTGCCTACATTTTAGATTATAAAAGTTAGGAGAGATGACACCTTTTTTGTAGTGCCATTTATCAGCTACTATCTCCTAATGGCAGGGGAAGATCTAGCACTGGTCCGAGATGTAAGCTGTATCAATGCTATGGCTTACAATAAGTGAAGAGTATGCCACTCAAATCCTGGTTATTCTGGGTGTATCTGGGAAGTTTTTCTGGTCAGATCTTGCATCACGTCAAGTATTGCTCTTGACCCAAGGTTGAAATTTGCTGAACCAAAATGATATGTCCTTGGGTACATCTCATCTGTGATGCCATCCAGTGAATGTCAGTGAGGGGGTCGATCTTTATTTATTATACTTTCGGAAATTGCTTGGACTAATTTATGTGGGGAGCTTTGCTAGATGGGTAAGCATGGCAATCCCATCAGTCTCAGTGCAGAGGGGAAGGATTAACAGACAGCTTCATCTGCCATGGCAGAACTTCTCTCTGACATCTGGGCCATTAAAGTAAATGACAGGTTTTACTGCAGTGTCCATCTCTTGGAGGGACGTTGACAATTTGCTGCTTAAAACCCAAGTCACAGCAGAGCACTCAGCTGACAACTGAGACCTTGGCATCAGCAGCCAATATCGATAATATACAGCACAAACACCACACGAAGGGTGGAAAACATCACTCAGACATGCCTTGTTGGAGTAGATCAACAAATAGTGCTTCCTTCTCTGTTACGCCTCAGGGAGAGAACCTTTTTCCTCAGTGTTTCGTAAAGACAGAAGGTACCAGCTTTGATTCTGTTTTTATTTATTCCTGACAAACATGATTTATGAATTAGAACACTTGTTTCATTACTGAAAGGATCTATGCCCTGACACAATGATTTCCTTCTAAGATTTTCTGCCCGTGCATTTCCTAGCCCCATTTGTAGACTGTCTTGTCAGTTCCATAAATCATTACAGATAAGTAAATCCTTCTCTTAACCTTTTGGGGTGATAGCATCGCTAATATTTTCTGAACATATTACTCCCAGTCCTTCTAGAAGAGAAGACACGTTGCTTGGTTGTGCACCACAATAAATACAAAAGCATCCTTGTTCACCTTTTTGGTCAAATTGGTGAAGTTTTAAACTCTTTGCATTGCTTGCACTCAAAGTCTTTTAAGTGAGAAGCGCTCCATCAAAGCTTTGAAACTACTTTTGAAGTTCATGTGCGCATCATCATATTTGAGTATTTTAGCCCTGAATACAGATATTGAACATTGCACAAAGCTTCTTAGCAATTTCATGAATTGTAAAAAAAAAAAAAAAAAGTCATCTGTATTTGTACAGCCTTTGAACTCCTCTCTCTCCTAGCAAAGTAATTTGGTGTACAGTAGCATGAGATTCAAATTGCTTTAGCTTTATCATAGTTCTTTTGCCGTATTGAAGAAGAGCCACAGGTCTGCAACGTGATTCAATTAATGTGACTTTGAATAAGAAAGTAAAGCCTGGAGCTTGATGGAGATTCTTTTGGAATAAAAATGGAAGCCAAAATGTACTGTAGAAAAATTGCAGCAGAGACGACAAATTTCTGTATGGAAAAAAATCAAGAAAGAAATGTCAGATTGTCTAAATAACCTTTTCAGCATTTCTCCAAGAAAGAATATGTTTTGCCATTTAAAAGGATTTTTTTTTCTTATGAAATGTTTGGATGCACAAACAGCATCATGATAGAAGGGTTCTGATTCCTCAGCTCACTGAAAAGTAGGAACAACTTTCCTCCTTCTCTGTCCAGAAAAGAGATAACTTTTTAAAATTTTATTCTTGTGACCATTTAGCAAAGATGCAAGAGAAATATTTCTTGCCCACCTTCATAGTTATGTCTCACCCCCTCACACATCCTTCAAAGTTTCATCTCCTTTGATGTCTGTGAATAGCCAGCTAACCAAGCTGTCTGTGACATGAATTTATTCATGGAGACAAAAACAAGTCAGGAATACAGACATTCCTGCATTTAAGCATTAGCAGAAAACCAGCCATGAGTGCATCCCTGACAGTAACATGAAGTAAGACCGTAAGTATGTTGATTATCTCTTTTGTTAGGGTTTTTTTTTTATAACTCTCTAGGCTCAGATAGGTCACGTATAGCCCACACAGAGATGTGCTGGTGCAGTGTTTTCCATTACAGCAGTAAGTCCTTTTTAGTGGAAATTTTGGGGGGCAGGATGGCTGCATAGCTAACTAGGGGCCAGATTCTGATATGCTTTGAAGGGGCGAGGACGTATGCTGAGTGATTTAATTCATTTCCCCGGCTTGCTCCAGTAACAAGGTACCACTCATTGTGAGCAGAGGTCACCCGTAACGAGAGCAGTTGCTATAATTAGCTGTCATCATTCTGAAATGGCAAGCACTGAAAAAAGCTTTCCAGGTTGTGAGTTTGGTTTTTTTTTTCCCCTCCCTTTTTTGGCCTCACCCTTTCAGGTTGAATAGGTCTTGCCTGAAATCTGTCAAAGGACTGTCAAGCTAAGTTCCACGACGTAATGCAGCAGGTCTCTGATTGTGCTGGACTGTGCCCTCTTTCGTAGCAGTGAATCTTTCAAGCCAGTGCATTTTTTAAGACCGTGACACATCATCTTGTCTTTTCTCTTTCAAGGTACCCCATCCATATTTAACGTCCCCTGGAGCTTCATCTGTATCCAATTTCCCTCTGCATGTCTTGGTCTAAATAGTTGTCAGGTAGCTGTCGTTCACAGGAGTTTTATTCTGTTTCCAGTGTTGGGTGTAGTAATTCTTACCTCTAGGAGCAAAACTTACCCAGCAGTCTCCATAGAGGTTACAGATGGTTGATATACCCCTGCTCTATTAATCTAATCAGCTAGTGATGAGTGATGAAGGTAAAATATGCAATTTCGTATTTTCGAGATAATTTGAAATGGAACACACTTCCAAAAAAAAAAAAAAATAGGTGTCTGATGCCCCATTGCATAGGTGTCAGCCTGTTTCAGAGTTCATTGAAATCTGGGACATGGAGACTGGTAACATGTGAGAGCTGCTAAGGATTGTCGTCTGGCCAGAGGGAGACTATAAGCATTGGGTGTTCCAGGTATGTGAAAAGTCTTAGCCTAAAATTTGATGCTACGGCTACTGATTGTCAGAGGTTGACTAGCTAGAGCAAAGGAGATGTTTGGCTTTACGACCTGTATCTTTGAACAGTAAGTGTGCATCTAATTTTCTGGTGACTGATGAGATGAACCTCCATTGGAGACACAGGTATTTGCTAATCTTAATGAAGTTGCAGTAGGCAGAAGTTTGAATGCAGTGTGAAAAGTGCTCTTTACAAGGAGTAGCAATCCATTCTACCCTTAATCATAGCAAGTTGTTGCTTGTATTTTGCCCTTTGAAAAGGGAAGATAAAGTGAATGACAACAGAATCTGATTTTGTAACCTCTAATGCATGAAGATGTCTGCGTGGGAGCCCTTGTGCTGCATTTTACTGAAAAAAACCCCTCCAAAATGTGATAACGCAGAAGTTGATCTGGAGAAGCATTAAATCAATGTCGTCCTATGAAGGTTACTCCCCACTACTTTAATTGCCTAGGGACAAATAAGAAATAGAGATCTGTTCTTCTGCACTGTATAGGGAGGTCAAAGATGCACACGTTCACAGTTGTGCCAGTCATCGTCCTGCAGATCACTTACCGGTGATGTAACAGAGGTGTCTGGCAGACTCCAGCAGAGCTAAAGAAGGGAGTAAAGTTGCTCTGTGGAGGTGGGTGCCAGGAGGTTAGGCAGTGAGACTTGGATTCCTCTTCATAGCTGAAAGAGGATGAAAGGAGGCTGAGGGGAGACTTTGTCACTCTCTGCAACTACCTGAAAGGAGGTTGTAGGGAGGTGGATGTTGGTCTCTTCTCCCAAGTGACAAGCAACAGGACAAGAGGAAATGGCATCAAGTTGCACCAGGGGAGGTTTAAGATGGATATCAAGAAAAATTTCTTCACTGAAAAGGTTGTCAAGCATTGGAACAGTCTGCCAAGGGAAGTGGTGGAATTGCCACCCCTGGAAGTATTTAAAAGATGGGTAGACATGGTGCTTAGGGACATGGTTTAGAGGTGGTTTTGGTAGTGTTAGGTTAACAGTTGGACCTGATGATCTTAAAGGTCCCTTCCAACCTAGACGATTCTATGATTCTATAAACCAGACTTCCTGGTACACAGCGTAAGTGGCTGACACCTATAGGCCTGGGAATGTGGGCTATTTAACTGTCTGCTAGCCTCTCTCCACAGCCTTCCTCTGCATGCCAGGAGGTAAAGATTTGGTTCGCACTGTCAAAGACTTGAGTGAGAGAACTAGCCTGACTGGAGAATCTGATACTGGTACCAAGAAACAGAAAGTTAAAAACAAACACCATTTTAACTGACAGTTGTGGTTTTAGCTGGTATATTGTTTTGATGGTGGTATCCTAGATGTCTATCAAAAGGCAGGATAAATTGCTCTCTAGAAGTACCAAACTCCAAACTATCACATTTTCTGAATTGCGTCACTAGTAGCATTCTGGTTAATTACTAACATTACAATACCTGTCGTATAGCAGCTCATACATGCACTGTAATAACTATTATAATGTCTGCCACTGCAACTCTAGGCATACTATGCTTATATCAGAGCTTATTAATAAGGTTAAAGAAAATTCAAGTCATTCAGAGCAGACATTTTGTACTAGCTGCAGAGGAATTTCTAATGAACTGTTTCCTGATGAGACTTGAAGGCTTCTAACAAACAGAACATGACATTCACACTCTCTGACATAATTTTAAAACTCTCCGCTTCCCTTACTAAGTATCTCTTTTCTGTCATCTGGTCAACGGAGAGCACTGCTGTGGTAATGTTTGTATTCTTTACTCCTCTCCTAAGTGAATCTTCTGGTACTCGTATCTTCTTATTCTAGCTCTTCACTTTTTTTGATACGTGAATGGAGCAGTCCAGGAAAGCCCCGGACACGGATCTTCAATGAAGCACATGCTCTGACAATTTTGTCACCGTCAGCAGTAATGTGAACCACCTATCCTTTTCCACTAGTCCATCCTAATTCACTGCTTGACTGGCTTGAATTCCAGCTCTCCACCCTCTGTTGAGGTTGCCAGTAGGACTCTTCTTTAACAGTGGTTGGTTTTATTCTTATTCTTTGGCAAAGTCTTAAGTTTTACAAGATTCCCTTTTGTTTTGTAATGACAGCAAAAACCGCTTGGATGACTGGGTTGTTGGACCAGAAGATACGTGACAACGTGCAACAATGCAGACAAGACATTGGTTGTTGCTCTAACAACATCTGAGCATCTGTTTCACCCTTTCAGCCTGTCTCTATGGCCTGACATAGCATTTCTGTTTCATTTATTCCTACCAGAGACCCAAAGGCAGATGTATTTTTCTCTTGCAAAGCATCTGAAACGTTTGGGAGACCAACTTGGGGGACTAATTAGGACAATGAACAAGGAACTTCTTAGAGCCATCCAAAGGAATCATTAGGCCAATGTGTTCAGAGCACTCCATGGAAGCCGAAATCCAGCAAAGATGTTGGAGAAGGAATGATAAAAGATTAGCAAGTCTCAATATTTCTCTTACTGGACCTAACTCAATGTCTTTCTACTTTCTGTTACCAAGTTCTGGGTTAAGACAAAAGAAGAAAGAGTAATGTGGTTGCAGAGAAAACTAAATTTCCTTCTGTTGCAGTGATTGAGTACTCAAGTCTGTTTAAGATGAGGTTGTTTCTACATCGCACTTATTATATACTCCAGTAACGGAGCAAATATAGCTGCATTAGTGTGGTTATTTGCCTGGGTGAAATAGTGCTGTCAAGATTAACTCAGGATCATATAATTTTAATTCAGAGCACAGATTTACTGAACGTGGGATGAAGCTAGGAGATTACCTCCACACTGCTTTATCGCATTTTAAGGCCATTGTGTTGGGCTCTGGCTCCAAGCTGTAGCACCTTCAGGCTGTATTCTCTCTTCCTGCCCCTGCTTGACTAAAGCTTGGCCCTGATTTAAGCAAGGCAAGGCACTGTCGTTAATGTAGCTGCCTATTGATGCTGATGACGAGTAGTTTATTCAGTAGATGGTATTCAGAGTGGCACTGAGGCTTGGTCTGCTTTCAGCATCCCATCCATCAGCTGAGCACTGCATAAGAAATGCTCTGACACTTGCTAAATTTAGAGTTGTTGGGATTTTTTTAGACAACTTCATTTGTTTTGGTGGCTCCCAGAAGACATGTGCTTTCTCTCCTGCCAAGAAAACAACCACTCCATTTTTGTTTAGTTGCACCTCTATGGGAGGGCCAAAGGGCAGGACAGGATTGCATTCTTAGGCAGAAATACACAGTCACCGTGAGAAAGATAGAAACATGATTAGTGGACCCTGTAAACATTTGCCTGTCCTAAGGCCATAGGGTTGTGGGGTAACAATTTTAGAAGGTCTGAATACATCTGTCTCTTGCTGACTTGACTTCAAGATGATGGAGAAGTTTCTAAAAACTGCAGAATGGAAATATTCGAAACCTGGCTGTAGAGCTGTAGCTTGCTAAGCAAGGGAGAAAGGGAATCAGAGCATGAGAGCCTTTCCTGTGATTTGGGAAGGGGTTGAACTGGGTCATCTGTCTTAGGATGAGGACACCCAGGTTTACTCAGTGGGTGCTTTGCACTATGGATGTTCTTCTTTCCCTGGCTCGCTCTTTCTTTGTGTGCCTTCCTTTTTTTTCCAGTCAGAGATGAACAGAAACACAGCGCGATGTCCCAAGCAAGCAAAACCTTTGCACAAATCTACGTGCAAGACGGTACCTGCACGTGAGCCTCCTGTGCCGCTCCTGGAGCCAGAGGCTGTGCCGGCTGCTCAGCCACCCTCTGACAGCCCGTCTCACTCCTCACGCCGGTCCTCCCTGCTGTTCAGTGGCCTCGCAGCTGTGCCGCGCCAGTCACGGTCTCACCACAAGTCCCCCAGCAGATGTTCCCTTCGCAGCTTGTTAGCTGGGGTTGGGAAAGGTCACTGGCACGGTAAAGCTGGGAGGGAGAGAAGTGTTGTCATCTCTGACAGCTCTCCACTGCCACCCTTCTGTGTAGGGTCTGGGCACTCAGGACAATGGGGAGAGCTGCACGTATGGGATCAGGCAGTGAACCTGCCCGTCCTTTTTCTGCCTTGAGACGAATGTTAGTTAGTTAAGGTCTAGGAGGCAAAATTGCTGTTGGTGCAGGCACTGGGAGTGCTGTGGGAAAGGAGGGTTTGTGCCAAAGCAGACAACCGAATCGTTACCCATTCTGCCTTCTCAGCATTTTTCTGTCCCTTTATTACATGTTTTGTATGTTCCCCAAGTGGCTCACCCTCTTCAGATACATAGCCTGATGGTGTGGCACCACGGTCTAGCTGTAAGTGTCTCCCATCTCAAGGGTTTGCCCTCTTCAGTTTGGTTCCCTGTGGAAAGGAGGCCATGTGATCGTACTCTCAGAGTACCTGTCCCCCTGCCTACAAACTCTTTGCCAACATCAGTCATATCTGACAGAGGTGTATCTGTCTCAAAGATCAAAATTTCCTCCAAGGTTTGTGAAAGTAAGTGTCTGGGTGGAGGAGAGCGGCACATCCACAGAGAAGAGGCAGTAAGCTTGGGCGGCACTAAGGGAAAGAGACTCTGGAAACCCTGTTCAGGGGAATTACTTTTAGAGGGGCATCATTCCCATTTAGGCAAGAGAGGGAATTTCCTAATGACATGCTTATTTTCTTCTGCATTTATTTATAATATTGATTACAGTAGTTACTTTTGTTTTGGTGTTGCGAAGTGGCAAGGAGGAAAGCACACATTCTCAGTGCTGTTCAAACCAGAACACTAAAAGCAAAGCAAGCATGGGCTAAAGTAACACAGCCCTCGCACAGCTCCCTGCAAAGGCGAGTTTGGTTTAAAGGAGGATCCAGGTTGTGTTTGGTGTCTCTTATCTAAACACAGGAGCACGCTCCAAAGGAGCCCATGGACTAAGATGTGTGTATCGCTGGGATCAGCTTGAATTCAAAAGCTTGTTGATAGCACCTTCTTGCCTCTGTTATCTGACCATTCACCAAACAGCTGGTTTTACTTTTTCTTTAAAATATAAGGTGATTTACTGCATTGTGGCTTAGTATCTCTTTGACCTTTCAGGTCATCAAAGATCACTGCCGGCACCTTTGGATTATATAGATGAACGAGGGAGCGCACAAGGCTCCTGATGGCTGGTACTGCAGAGCAGCCAAGCATTAAATAAGAGATTAATGCGGGTTCCCATAATCTGGATCAACACACAAGAATGTAAAGCTGGCTTTCTCTCTGAGTGCTTTGAACATTATGAGCTGTCATTAGTTTCTCCATCTGCCTGAAGCACCCTCGTGGGACCTGCAGCTCCCCGGCCCTCCTCCCTGCTGTTCCCTTGCACTCTGGCCAAGCGATGATTCTTATGCTGTGCCGTGCAGGATCATGTCTACCATGAGTTACGAGGGCTCAGGTCCAGCACCAGGGTATGAAGGTGAGGACAGAGGAGGAGAGCCGGGCAGGAGGTTGTGTTTCACTCCTAGCACTAGTGGCAGGCTGCGCTGCGCCTCCGATGCCACGTTTTCTCCCTTGCCTCGCTGGGGAGATGCGAGGCAGCGGGTGCTGCATCAGGGGCATCTCTGGGAAGGCTGACATGGCTGCGGGGATGTCTGATCCAGCTGGGGCCCAGGACCCAAGGGGAAGGTGAGAGCAATGGGGAAATGAACAACGACTCCAGCAGCTCTCTGTAGCAGCTCAAAAGCAGTAGATTTTCACACAGCTGCAGACACAACGTATGCCTTTCCTTTTGCAACTAGTAAAACAAACAGAAAAACAAACAAACATTGGAGATTTTACTGTTTCCCAGTTCAACAAAATCCCATTTTCCAGTGGAAGAATATGTAATTCCTAGAATTTTCAAACAGCTGTGCTGCTGCCTGCTATTTCCGATTTCCTTCCCATGATTCGGTGTGCACCAGTGGTGGACTCTGAAGATGTGCTTTCATCAGGTCCTTAATGTAGGTGAGTATATCTCACTGTAAATTACCCAGGCTTTTTGCAATTTGTCTTTTGGAAATGATCTGTAGTCTTTTTACATGTGGCCCTCAGCTGCAAAACCCTCTTAAATCTCTGTCAAAGAGGTAATAATGAAGAGAATACATTTTTATGCAGAATGGATCTTCTGACTGCAGCACACAGTAATCTCTTACCCTCCAATGTTCTTGCAGTACATTGAGCTGTCAATCATCAAATGACCTGAACAGAAAAGAGGAGACAAAAAAGCTGAAGAAAATTCTGGTACTTGAGTGAAAATAGCTGCATTTAGCCAATGGAGATCTAATAATGTTTCATATCCTAATAAAGATTACTGCAAAATGTGCTTAATGGCAAACTAAATTAGCAGTATATGCTCAATTTGGATCGGGTAAAGCTGATGTTTATGCAGAAGATACAACCCTGCATTGAAAAATTCACATGCAACAGACTCTCCCTTCTAAGCTGTCTATACAGGTGCACCCATACACCTATATCCTTATCCGCTGTACAGCCTTAGTGACCCCTTAGCCATTGTGGCTGCCGTGGTACTGCCAGGATAACAGCTAGTGTGTGTGTGCTGTGCACGTCTGTACAGGTGTCTGGCCACTGAACCCATGCACCAGTGTTGCTTTTACCTGAAGATGTTGCAGGTGGAAGAGGCACCAAAGGGTGTGGGCAGAAGGGCGATGAGAATATTCGTTGGTGTTGACCAGCTGGTGGCTTCTGAGGACTGCAGCTGCCGAAATTGTGAGGGCTGCCACGTGCCGGTGGATACCGGGGCTTTGGCAAAAACACGAAGCAGCCAGAAGCTTACGATGAAATGATGAGAGTCGGCATGGATGTGCCTCTTTCTGACAGAGGGTAGATTTTTAGAGGTACTGTAACTGGACCGCATTTCCAAGCACCAATCTAAAGACAGTCTTCATCTCCCAGCTGTCCAAGAAGGGCTTCTGCAGCACCGATTTTGACCAGTGAGTGAGGCAAGAGTGGGGCGTTGAAACATCACTGAATAAAAGTTGTTGGTCTTGGCTCACGTAGCACTCAGGGTGCCCTACTGCTAGTATGAAGGGTTGTCCCACATCTTTCACGTCCTATTGGGAACTACATTGAAGGCGCCGTGTTTCTGTGAAGATGAGCTGACCACAGAGCACTCCAGATCCCATCTGGTGATGGATGCGTCATTTCCTGAGCGTTTGCAGGAGCCAAAAAGCCTCTACATCCCATGCACAAGTCCTGTGTTGAAAGAAATTAGCCTCTGTCATCAAAAATCAGCCTGGTGTCCTCTTGGCAGCCTCTAGAGAAAACTTGCAAGTCATATTGCAGATGTGGTCAGTAAAAAGGAAGATTGACAGCCTCAGTCTCCAGGTCTGTCAGTACACCAATGAGACTTCATTTTTCCCTTCTCAAAGTGTAATATAAAATGTTTCTAACTCACATGCAGTATTTAATACATAACTCACTCTTGTTTGTGCATATGTCAGTAACCCTTTAGATTCCCCAAACTGAAATACATCTTGTTTTTCTGAAAATGTGTGCTGTTTTCAGTCACCATATTTTTGTATTGCAGGATGCCTCTGAAGGCTTAGGGCTGTGGAAAATCTGATTTCTCTGTTAAAATAAGAAATCACTGAAGCAAGTGACGTGAAAGTGCACATGTTATTAGCCGGGCATGGAAACAGGGAAGGAAAATATTAGCTCATATTTTGAGACTTGTAGAGCAGTCTGCCTGTAGTTTCCTTCTCTTTTCTTGTGTACCTGACTCATCTGTAAGTACAAAGTTAATTACTGTCTTTATATGGACAAGCCTCAGATCAATCTTTCTGTTCCAGACCCATCTGCTTGTGTCCAAATGAAATCTCAGCCTGTCTGTCTGGCATTTCCTCTTGATGTGTCATCCCCAGCTCCAGTTCAAGAAAGCTAAAACTCAGCTGTTCATCCTTCATCACAACTCTTAGCTGTTAATCAACAGTCTCTCCCTCTTTTTGGGCATCTCTGCTGTTCGGTAAGTTGCCCATTTCTTAGATTTTTCTGAATGCTTTGGGGCTGCTGCTAGTCCTTTTCTTCTTCACATGTAGGAGATAATCCTTAAGCATTGAAAAATAAAATAATAATTAAAAAAAATCTCTAATCTTTTATTGAATCCCTCAATAGAACTCTCATTTGCTGGGAGACCAAAAAAACCCTCCAAAAAATATAGCAAGCACGTCATGAATACCTAAAATATCAAGACTTTTTACTTGTACTTGATTTCCTAAGCTGAGGCTTAGCTCACTCAGAATTTTTCTGAAATTTGATTGTATTGCTATTTGAGCAAGAAGCTGGCACTTGTAAAAGCAGTGTGATTCGGAATGGAGAGCAGTCCCCCGAGTTTCACTGTAAATTCACCTACTGTTAGAATAACAATAGATGAAATTCTCCCTCCGAAGGGCTCCCATTGCAAGAGTGTAATGGCAACAAAAGCAAAAATTAGAGTGGACCAAACACCAGTCTCCCATCTGAAATCAGTCCTTCAGATCTCTGCATATGGCTGTGATTTGGCACCCTTCTCTGGCTGGGCAAAGGAGCCGCGCAGTTGTATTAGATCTGTGTCGCGTGCCTCTGAATTTGTATGTTTTTTTCCTTGTATGGGGCTTTGTGGCTACAGCTACAATTTTCAAAGATCAGTGTTTTCTAATTCATTAATTTGCTTGTTGCTGTTACCATGGTGCTTTTATTTGGCAGGCGGGGAGCACTCTTAACAAGTGCACTGAAGTCAAGCTGGAATTAATTTCTACTTTCTCTCTGTCTTTTTTCCTTGCCCCTCCAGTTGGGAAGTGTGGAAAGAACCAGCCAGGAGTATTTTTTCCAGTGTGATGGGAAGTCACTGAAGCTGGAAAAGGGGCACATGCCCGTACACCTGCTCTCACCAAGACATCCTGTCCCCCATCCTGCAGCCAGCATCTCCTGGGGCAAGGAGGAGGATGAACCTTCCCACACTGACCCAATCCTTGTGAGCTGTGCTGACGGAGAGGGAAGGCACGGCAGAGGTGGCAAAAAATGTGTCGGTGAGGCATGGCAGAAAGGTGAGGGGCTGACCTGGAAAGCAGAGAGGTGCCCCAGTGAGTTCCAACCCAGCGTGGGAGGTAGACACAAGCCCCTGCCACCAGTCCACGTGGTTTTTGGGTCTGGGGTGGTTCCCTGTGAGTCTGTGAAAAGGTAATTAGACAATCTGGCTGAGAAACCTGTTTCCTTGCCACTCCTGACGTCAGAGCATTTACCCTTTCCAAAGGTTATTTTACTAAAGGGTATACTAAAATGCTTTATTGCACATGAATCCTGATTTTTCTAATTATGGAACTAAATAAGATGTAATGCTGCCATACTAGCAGAGCTAAAATACCCACTGGTAAGCACGCTGCAACAGGTCTAAATCCTGCACCAGATGTTTGTGAATGGTGTATACTGTGCCCAGGAGCTGTGACTTTCAGGAGAGACAGCTGTTGTTGTTTCTTGAGTTTCAGCCTAATTAGAGCTACCACAGAGGAAATGTGGGTGGATCAGGTCGCCAGCGCTGGTCTGCTTGTATGTGTATGAGCTGTATGTGCAGTTTCAATGCGTGGTCACAGTGGGCCTTGTGGTTGCCCTGGCTCCCACCAGCAGACAGGAATCCGAGTTGATTTCAACAGGGCCACGACAGATTCAAACTGTGCTGTGAACATTGGGGCCTGGGTCCCCAGAAGCACAATGGCAACTGGGAGGGCAAAACCAAGCCCTCTCTAAAGACCGGATTCAGGCAATGGGACAAATTCAGGAGGACCAGAGAAATCTTCTTCTTGACAGAGTCAGTGCTGCAGGGGGTAGCTCTGCTCGGGAGGATGTCAGGAGCTACCAGAGATGTTTGTCCTCCTTGCATTCTGGAAAATGTCACCCAACCTCTTCTCTGCAGCCTGGGGTGGATGTACATTGTAAACCCTCTTCTCCTTGGGAACATGTAAGAAGTGGGACCGCTCTGCCCAGGGGTGACTTAGGGGTTTGATTCAGTGGGGCTGAAGTCAGTGCAAGGACGGCTTTTTGCATGCCTTCAGCTTCCTGCCTTCCTCAAACACTGGCTGCCGACCGCTGTTCTCAACGATCCTCACCCATGCTGGAAACGAGTCATTGGGCTCACTGGGTTGTCAGGCCCCAAAATGGCCATTCCCACCTTGTACCCGCTGTAATCCTGTGTGGTGAGCAATTCACAATTCACATGCTTTCATCCTGACCAGTGTACGTAGTTCCCGTTAAGGAATATTTGGTCTGTTTCTTCATCGACCTTTTGTCCCTTCTTCTAAATCAGCAATTGCCATTCAGTTTTTTTTAATCAATGTTCTAAATTCACTTCTGTGATACCTTGACACAGTATCCAAGCTCCCAAATCCTCAGGTCTGGGCAGAATCTGACCATACACTTAATCTCTCGGCTTTGTGTTGCTGCTTGCCGTCATCACCCTCAACTCATAGCTGGTTGATCAAGTTTTTCTCCAGGTGACAGTGTTCACAGCCAGAGCAATTTGAACTAACTTTGACAGTAAGATTTTGTGACATGGTATTAGATGCTTTGCAAAATCGTTACATATCACAGTTGCTCTCTTGCCATCAACCATACAATTTATTTTTTTTATATTCCCTTACATCTGCTCTTCTCAGTGTCCCATTTACCTGGTGTCTTCCTTCCTTTCCTTCCTTGCTTCCATTTTTCTGAGAACTGCCTTGTGGTTATTTGAAGTGTGGGATTCTCTCCCCCTCCCTTCTGCCTCCCTTGTTTGTTGTTAGACAGTGAAATAGTAGCAGTTATGATATGCCTCAACATATTGACTTGGTTAATAAATATGTTAATAGAAATTATTGAATACACAAAGCAAGTTGCTAAGTCAGCTCCACATCTTGTAGCACAACCCTTAATTATGTAAATAATCACCCCAGAAATAGTCCCATTGGATTTAACAGTGGTACACGGACAAGGGAGGATTTCTTATTAAGCATTCAAAATTGGGCCCAATGCACAACCTAATGAGCCTAGATTATGGTAATGATGTCTGCCAAGGTAAAACTAGGAGAGGTAAATGGTAGAGGGAAGAAAAATGCTGAATATTTGTCCCATTAGCAGTTTGAACCAGTTTGAGTCTTAAAATGAGGGCAGGGAGAGACAGCATTGTACATCCTTTTCCTTGGGGGATCAGCTTCAGGTTTTCTTGGTCATTAATTCAGCTAGCAGCAGTATCTCTGCTTCTATTATGGATAATGCCATGTGAATATTTACTGTACAGGTTCCAATTTTCAGTTTAGTTCCTATGATGAGATCTCTATTCCGAATCCGCATATTTCTTGATATTAAAAAACCCAAATGAACAGTGTAGGTAACTGAAGCCTCCCATTAAGAAGCTAGCAGTACAGTCCTTTCTCTTGCAAATTTGATTTTATTGATAGCAATCTCCATTCTGCAGCCTATTTCTTTGGGGGGTGGAGATGGACCAGAGAATGACAAGTCTGAAAAGAGTTTTCACTTTAACATCTCATTGAAATGGGGATTATGAAGTTATGTGATCCTCAGCTAATTCTCTGAGTTCACCAGTGTCACTCTGCAAGTAACGTGGGCTGTCGTCTAGCCAAGGTAATTAGCCCGATGTGCAGGGAACGAATACAAAACTTTGAAATCCAAGCTCTAAGCAGAATGCAGAATCAGTGTGAAAAGGAGCGGTGGGGATATTTTATTTCACTGGACTGTACTACTTCAAACAGCATTGAATAAATTAACCGATGGCGAGAAATACAAAACTTAAAATGGGGCAGCCTCGCAGTATCCAGGGCTCAGATGGGGCAAAGCAATTGTCTTGCCTTGTTTCCTTTCACGTCTTCTTGACCACTCAAATGCTTGGTTCTTCTTTCAGATGAAATTTCGTTATCCCTTTTTTAAGTGAGTCTTCTCCAACCCTGTGGTTATTAAAGGACTGCATTGCATTGTGCTGCAAAACAGGGAAGGTCTACTCTCTTCTGGTGTCTGCCCACCATTCCTGAAGGCCACTTCTTCCCTTCCAGCAAGCCAAGTGACTGCACTGTGGCAGAAGATAACTCACAGCCCCAGGCAGAGAAAGTTTCCTTTTCCTATTGGACTTGCTTGGCTTCCTCTATAGAGTTTGCCCAAGGTCAAACTGAGGATGTACAATGCAGTGCAGTGGTTTAAATCCAACAGCCATGGTGCTTGAGAAGAGTCAATGTGAAAGCTTTACCAGGATTTTGTCTGAGCTGAAGAATGCGAAATTGAAAGGGAGGACAATTAATAGGTATTAGGATTATTACAATAATAATTAGAGTTATTAGAAGCCCCATGCAAAAGAAATGAATTCACACTGTACCAAATACTGCTTTTTAATCAAACTGGTTTTGAATAACAATGATCAAAAATGTATCATAAAGCAAAAGGTGTGAATCTGATCATTGTGTAAGTACCTTAAATAACTTTCAGTTATTGGAAGCCGTCAAGTTTCCTTAAGATTCAAGTATTTCAGGTAAATAAGGGTTTTTATTTATTTTTTTATCCTTTACTCTGTAAGCTAGATTTTCTTCTCATTTGTGCAGGTGCAGGTCAACTGCAGTCAGAAAGACTGTGTTCCATTCAGAAGTATGTAATAAAATAGTTGTATTAAATACACTTGATACTAAGCGAAAGCTTTTGCCATGCCCAGTCTGTTTGCATTAGCTTACTCTCTCTTCTCTATGGTGAAATCATTCATTGACTGCACACAGATAGATGGTAAATATCTAATATATTCTGCACTAATTTATGTTTTCAGTGATCTCATTTGTTTCCAAAAGCACTTTAAGGAAAACAAGGACACAATTTGACCTATGGTTTGACTGTGATTGAATGATTTAAAGTGATCAAATTTTAAATTACCAAATGTTCGTGCAAGGGAGGCAGCCAATCAGCCCTAAATTGGTCCTTTCCTGAGATCTTGCTTGTCAAGATTAATCTTAGAGCAAATATTTATTTGTCCTTCATCATTTAAACCACATGTGCTTTCTCTGAAGGAGGAGAGGCCAATAATGTTGTGCCCCAAAGCAAGGAATGAAGTCTGGCTCCCTGGAAGGGTCTGGGAAACTGAAGACTTGGAAACTTCAAGGTGAGTAGCTGTTTTTGCATTTTTGTCAATGTCTTGGTCATTTGAGACATCACTTTATCTCCCTTGCTTTTTTAATTTCCTCTGGTCTCCCTCTCTTTCTCTTACATAAAAGCGAAGGAAAAGGGTCACAAAGGGACACAGCTCAGGTTTTCCATGAGGCAGGTTGGATTAACAGGAGAAATGAGAGAGCTCTGTGCCTTGTTCATCCCCTTCGTAAACTGGTGAAAATTAAATCACACATATCCTTGGTTTTCAAAAGCCAAACCTGAAATGATAGATTTCCATCATGCCTAGTTTGTTTACTGGTGCACAGGACACAACGTGTGGAGCTCGTGTTGGAAACATTTTCCTTGAAACAGATGCATATCACACACCCGCTACTTCCTCACAGCGGAGAGATGGAAAATCAGTGCTTGAATTTAACAATGCCTTGTATTTCATGTAACCCTACCCTGCAGAGAGATTCTTCTCTGTATTTCAACAGGCTGCAGGTCTGATTATCATTACTGGAGGCTGCCAAGACGGTTAAGTGCTCGTGGATGTGTGCCTGCTTGTCAGAATGAAAGAAGAGGACCGTGTTCAGCTTCCATTTTTTTTTAGCCCTGTGCTATGGCTCACAGTGACAGGGATGTGACTGTGATATTTGGAAGAATAAAGTCAGAGGTTATTAGCAACAGGCCACTGGGGATGGGAGACCATGCTGCCAAGAGGTCTTGTGAAGAAACTGTAGAAATTGTTAAGATGAACAATTTCACGTGCGGCATGAACTGAGCACATAAAGAAGGATCATATGTTATAGTTAAGATCTTAAATTCAGCGTTTACCTACTACATGCCAGCGTGCAAAATGTTTATTTGTAATTTTTATGCAAAAATATGATAGAACACACCGGTGAAAGCTCATATGGTCGTGGTCCGATTGATGTTAGTCCATGGTCTCTAAGTCCTGTGAATAAAACAGGCTAAGTATAATTTCTGCTTAAGTTTTTTTGTTGTTGCCCTGTGAAATAGCCTCTAATAGCTCATTCGGGCTAATTTTTGCTATCTCCTACAATGGACAAAGAAATGTATTTATGGGTAGAAAAGCAATCATAGTCTGCCATTCCTTCCCTGGGGTCAGCATGGCTTCGTGGTCTGCAATGTTCATTCTTCTTTCCTTGCAGGAGTGAAGAACAAAGTCCTGGACAGTGGCTCCTTGCTGCTCAGGTCACAGTTCACAGCGCTGATGTCTGTAGACCAGCCACGCAATATTTTTGCTCGATTCTCACAAATGAAGATAAATCCCAACTACTAAGGAAAGGCAAGTTAATTCTGTATCTTCTTTTCATTGGTATTTAGAAACTTCTCTATGAATATAGACATCAGTGTAGGTATCGCAAACTGGGTTAGCGCGATAGAAGGTATGATAAGCGTGGTAACTCACAATCATCTTTTTTCTGTCGTGTTTCAAAGATTTCTGTCACTGTGAACGTGAAAGGAAACATCTACCGTTTCGAAGGCTTTGAATAAAGGTCTGGTCATGATGTCAGAAGTGTGTGGGTGTTTCAGGGATCCAACACAATTCAAAGGACAGACATTAAGACACATTTTTAACTATGTGAGACCTGCTTCCCCACTCCCATATGTTTAGTAGATCAATATTAGCTCCTCTACAGTCAATAGAGCTCGCTGATGTAAAACTGCTGTGTGCATGTTCTTAATGATTCATAGTTTTGAAGCCCGGCCAGTTCTATAATTCAACCCTCGCGAAAGGCAAACAACCTCCTGCCAATCTGCCCTTTCTTCTCTCATCCTGTTATTTGTTAGGCGTCTGTAGCCCATTAGCTGGCTTACTATGGTATTAATATGTGGTATAATTATTCATAGCCAGATCTGCTGATAAGAAATCAAATGCTCTGGTAAACAACTGACTGCTTTTTTTCCATGACATCAACAACAAAGTCAAATAGGGTACTGGAAAAAAGGATAATTCCCAGGATCATGTTAAAAGATTACATAGTTATGTAGAGGAGGGGAAAAGCTGTTTTCAAAGCACTAATCAGGAATGTTCTGTGTCATTTCCAGCAGACACACACCAGCATGTCTTCTGCTCACACCAGGGACATATAAACTCGTGCGGCTGATCATTACATGCCACGTCTGTCCACCTTTAAGAAACGTCTGGGACTTCATGGTGTAGTTCTCCAAAATTATTTTTTTCCAACCCTCCCCCCAAGATGGCAAACTTATCTCTGGAAGAATTAGGGTCATACTTCTTTGTGCCTGTCTGCTTAAGCTAAAAGATTAAGTCAGCGGTAGCTCCGTTAGCATAGATCAGCTTTTCCGTGTGGTCATTGATATTTGGGTTTGCAAAATGCAAAATACACTGGTACTATCTGGTCCCACTCACGCTTGGGTTATTCAGGGCACACATAGTAGCAGTGACAGAAACACGTGCGTGCACTTGACCCGTGGTGATTGCCGTTCCCCTTGTCCGCTGCTGCTGCAGGTCAACATCTGCCCAGGTCAGCAGCTGGGTCTCCAAAATGGTGGCTATGCCTCCGGGTGTGGTCACAGGGCTGGCCACCGAGGGAACCTGCCTAGGCCCACTGTCTTTTCCTCCGCAGAACCAGTGCCTCGGGGAACAGGAAAGCACAAGCGGCTATTGGATTAGTTTCTGGTACTTCACTTGCATGCTAATTTTGCAAGTACTCGCTGCCGCTCACCATGTAGGAGAGAGTTTTGGGAGAAGTTTTTTGCATATTACAGGACTCCCTCTGCACACGGGGCTGCTTCGCAGTGCTCTGCGCTCATGTGCCAGTCGCGTTGGCATGGGTGCAATCCCTCAGCAGAATATGCGTGCTTTACACTATATGTGTGTTTTAGATTATTGTGATACCTCTGGCTTCGTTGGGGTTGCTTTGCTTTGACACCTGTGTGACACTAAAACCTTCCCCTCCTCCCCTTCCCAGTGTCTGCCTGACTAATAACCGGTTTTGAGGTTGAGATTAACTGTGATTAGACAACTGAAAACTCTGACTAGTGCTGCAAACACTTGGGCAACACTTATTGAAAAAGTAAGTGCCGTTTTTTAAGGCTTAAAATAATTTCCACTCCTTGTTCCTGGATAGCACAATTGCTCCTTTTTGTTTCTTTGAAGTACGCTCAATAACTTAGTGCAAGGATACTTGTAATGAAAGGCCTCTCAAAGGCTTTCATTGATTCATTGCCATTTTATATTTCAGGTTAATAACAGTGATTTTCAACAATGGTTCAGAGAGGTAAAGTTCAGACGTGACCCTTACCCTGTCTCCCACATTTCCCAGTTCTTCCCAGTCTTGCAGGGTTACAGCTGTCTTGAAGTTAGTAGCTTCCGTGCTGGGTGAAGATTATTTTCTAAGTAAATCATGTCTTTCTCAGACCAAAATTCTGCCATTCTTCTCGTATCTTGTCCAACCAGTCAGTTGCCCTTGCTCCTCAAAACATGGGCTTTATTTCTGGTCTGGATCTGTCTCATTCATCTTAGAATCCTTGGTGCTTTTTTATGTCTTTCTTGGACTAGAGAACTCGACATTGGCCTTAGCCTTGCTCTCTGAAAGCAATAACACCAGGTGAACAAATTACTCCGAAAACATCCTTTTGATGAGTTTCTGAATAACGACCTGACTAGAAGTCATTTTTGATGTGTCTGGCATCATTTTTGATGCCTTTTCCAGCATCAGGCTTTTCAGCACCTAAATTGTAACTAGTTGTGTAGCTGGTGTTCATCTTATCTGTGTCACCTGCACAGGTAACACAGTCTCCCTTACAGTGGCCACATATTTTTTTTTTTAATGTATCCTAGGATCTTTTTTTTTTAAATCCCTACTTCTGCTGAAGCTTCATCTGTGCTGGGTGGGAAACCTGAACGGGTTACATACTTTTCCGGATGTGACTGTCCTGATCTGAAGGTCTGTGGTTTCTCTGCCTTAGACCAAAAAATGTCTCTATTCATCTGAAGGGAGAGAACTTGCATCTGTGGGTGCCAGCACACGGCGTGTTTGAGTGGGTTGGCTTATGAGCAGATCACCTCCTTGTGGGTACATTTTGCCATGACTTTCCAAAAAGTTTGGAGCTGTGTTTGTCTAGCACTGAACTGGAACTTCAGCATCAACATTGGCAGTTCTTAATACATTTTCTATTGTACTGAGCATACTCTGAAAACTCCTTTCCCCCAGTCTTGACCGTCCTAGATCTTTCCCTGGTAACGTCAGCATAAACTCCAAGTTATAAACTCCAAATTTTATCTAATAATAAAAAAGAAAAATTAAAGACACTAAGCAAAAATCTAGAATCTATTTTTATGCATGGTAACTTGTTCCATATAAATTTCTATTGGTTTCTACTTTTCTTTCTTGATTTTAATATCAGCAATTACATCCTTTATCAGAGAACCAGGGAGAGCATTTAGCAAAAGATTGTTTTCACATCATTGCCCTAGTCTCTGTCCGGATGGTGTTTGATGGTGTCTTTGGGCTCGCATCCTTTTGCCCAGGACATCACCTCACACAGAAGTGACTTGGAAACTAATTTTCCTTTACTGACAGTCTGTACGGCATCACTTTCATCCTGGCTGTAGCATCTTCTTAGGTGGGCATATATGCACGTCACTGGATCCAGTATGTATTTCTTTAAGGAATACATATGTAGGCATTCAGCTTAAAACTTCAAATTGTTAATGATTATGTTTCATTCATTGTATCTTTCATTGTCTTGAAATTTTAAGTTCTCTCACAAATGTATCGGTCTCTGTCCCTTCCTTCTCTTCCTCCTCCACCTCGGGCTTTAAAAAATTTGTTCTTAATCCATCTTGTTTAACCTGCTCCTTAATTCTTTCCAACTCTAAAACACAGGCAGTAACAGGTAGGATCATATTCTCCATGGGAGTCTTTCAGCTGACTTCACGGAAGCGGCATTAGGACCTGTTTAGTCTGACCTCCATCCCCTTGGCAGTTAAACATTTTTGCCCACACAAAACCCCTCCAGCATCAGTGGGGTTCGACTCGCTGCGGATGAAGGCCATCCTTTTAAAAGAGGGATGGAGCGTAGATATTTCGTTTACTCCTCTGGGATTCCAACAGAGGCTGTTGCGGATGTTATTTTCCTCCCAGTTGTTTCAAGGGTGATCAACGCTGAGGTTCTACATGCACTTGCACAAAGACAGGAGTTTTTCTGTTGGCTTTTCTGTGGTATTGATTTAACAAAAGACGTCTGTCAAGTGGGAGGTTGTGTGGGTGGGACAACACAAGGTGACTTTCCTGGGCACGTATAGCCCAGCATTTCTGGGAAGTGTTTCAGCAGCTCGCCTCTGACTATGGAAAGCGAGGCAGAACAAAAGGGCAGGTGGCATGCCTGGTGCAAGGCTAGTAAGGCTAAGAATAACAAACAATACATGAGTTGCATGGATTTAGTTCGCAATGTTGTGGCAATTTGAGTATGAAAGCATAACAGCCCTTACCATAACATCAGACTATTTTTTGCTGAAAGGACGCCTGTGTTCTGGAAAAGCCATTGTGAAGTTATTGTCTGCTTTTAATTTAATTTGAAATCATCCACCCTTTTATAACGTCAGCCTCTGCATCTTACTACTGAGAAATACTAATTTTGGGAAAAAAAAGGCCCAATAATTAAGTTACATTTATGTGTTTATCTGCAGAGCCAGAACAGCAGCAAGAGATTTTAGAGGACTGTTTCTTCCTTCTGCTCTCTGATACCTCCCTGTCCCTTCTTTGTTCTCCCTCCAGTTGCCAGATCTGACATCTCTTCTGTTCCCAAAAGGAAGCAGATGAGATGTGTAAAGTGTGCTCTGCTCGGCTTGTGCACTATGCGCTGCATATGCATTTGTAGATAAGGAGGAGTATGAAATACTGGAGGCAACGCGTAGCCTTTCCCTTAAACTAAAGTTTGCAAAGAGTAGTTGCAAGCAGCGCTTGAAATCACCCAGTGCCATAAAAGACACCACCTGACAAATATGAAATTCACAGGAAGTACTACAAGACAAATTTTCAAATTCAGGCTCCCCCAAAAAAAGAAAAAAAATCGGTAGGAGTGCAATACTTACACTTGTATCACAAATGTCTCTACCGAGGGGGCAAAGCCAGGCTGCAGGTCTTTTCCCACGGGAAGGTGGGTGGCTGTGCCTGGACCCACCGTGCCCAGGGCAGAGCCGCACAAACCGAGTGGGAGGTTTCCTGCGTGGGAATGGGTCTCTGTGCTGAAACCTGCATCACAGGGGAGCTGCTACAGGCGTCCCTCCTTGCAGGCTGCAGGCGGGCAGAGCGGGCTGGTGGCCCGTGGCTGTTTGTCAAAGGACTGAAAACAAGGGGACGCTGGAAAATACACAAGTCTCTGACCCTCAAGTACCAGCATACCTTGGTAGCAGGAGGCCTCGTGGTTCACTTTTTCTAATTATCTCACACTTCCCTTGGGACGCTAAGAAAACAAAGCATGTCTACAGCCCGTCACCAGGGGCTAGATGACAGGCCAAAACCTATTCTGAGACGTCTCATTTGTATGCTCCAGCCCTATCTGTCTATTGTATTATTTATTCCTATGGCTTTTCCCCTTTAATCTCGGTTTTCAGAAGCTCAATTTTCTCTAGCTATCACTCTGTGTTGTGATGTACCATGAGTCATGCCCCATATACTGAGCAGTAATAGTGCCTGCAAAGGGAATTGTACCAGCCAGCATATCTGACGCAAACATCGTTTTTGGAAAGCTGTATCTGCCCTGTTGCAGCAGAGCTAGTTTCAAGTTCCCAATCTTAATGAAGTTGCTAGCTGAATCTTTATTTTTTTGAGATTTATTCTCAATTTTTTTGAGATTTATTTTGAATACATGTGATTACAACAGCCTTGGTATCTTAAAAGACAGCAGAACAATTCTGCTCTGAAGCCAGCAGGACTGTAATTAGTATAATGTCCACTAAATGACAGCCCAGTGTGTGAACTTTAATCACAGCTGCTCTGGGTGTTATTGGTCTTTCAGGACTTAGACTGAGACAAGTCATGCAGAAATGGTGTTAATCTTGCATTGCAAATATGACTGAGAGCTTATTATGAACTTCTCCAATTTCCTCAAGATTGATGCTTTATATCAACCTGCCTCTGTGTGCTCTAGCTAACGGCTGAACAGGATATTTATGCAAAAAAAAATAATAATTATTGCACCAAATATTGAACTTTGATTAGAAGATTTATTAAAGTTGACCTTTTATTCAGCAGGAATCAAAAAGTCATAACTGGATGCTTCACACATGTGGCACAGGGATCAGTTGTCAGCTGCAGGATGCTTTTTAATTTTGCCAGCTATCACAACACGAACGGTACCCTTTCAAAGCTTGCTTTTTTTCTTTTTCGTAGGAAGGTGAAAATGAGAGTCATGACCGAGAGGCTGCTAATTTATCTGGAAACCATCACTCCAAGACAAAACTCTGCTCCAAGGGGTAAATTCCAAGAGGCCCTGACCTTTGGTGGTTGGATGTCAGGATTCATTAGGAAATGGACATTGTGGGCACAGAGAAGCTGAAAACTTAGTCTTGTTTGCCTCTGCCCCAATTTAAAGACCATGAGTTGTTCAGTAACAGCCAAGAGAGAAATTTTGACTTTTGAACACACAACTGTCTCTGAAATGCAATTTCAGTCCCGTTTCCTCCTTCCTTCTAGAGAGTAACAGTTTGTAGCCAGCTGATAAGGTCAGTGAATGGAATTAATTTTTCCTGCTGGAAACCTTTCCCTTCCTCAGGTTTCCTCTGAGATCAAAGCTTTTTTTTTTGACAGCTGCTCTAATGGCAAACTGGGATTTTGCCTACTCTCTGGTGTGTTTTCACCATGTCCCACCAGACCTCGGCTGAAAATCCAAACAGGCTCAACAGGGAAGCACGGCGAACCCTGACAATAGACACCACAACACTCTGTAGCCCAGCTGCATCTTTGCAACATCTAAGTATATCAGAAGCAGCACCCATTGCCATGTTAAAATTTTTCTAATGCCCTTTTCTTATAGAAAGGGCGACTTGTAGAAACTGAAGCATTTGATTCGAGATTTTACTTACCTTGGTGAAGTTCCAACTGTGAATATGCCATCGGGAAATTTTTTGCATGGGTATGGGACAAAAAATTTCTTTATAGTAGAGAATGCATCGAGCTTAACAAAGAGGTAGAAGTAACCCATGTGGAAACTGATTGTCATTAAAAGATTGTATGTTGATCAAATCATATCTCTCAGAGACTTTTATGAACGCAGGCTTTTTACCGCCGAACACGGTAAAAAGCTTTTCATCCCCAGTTGTTCTGACACTAACACTTTTCAATCTTTTAGGTATTTTTAGGTTGCGGGTATTTATTGTGTTGTGTTGGCTCTTCAAAGCAGGCTATTTTGTCAGCTTTTGGCACCTCCTTCAGAAAGGAGATAAAAGCAGGAGGGGTTTTGGTGATACTGTCTGCCCCCGTAAAACAACCCTGAGAGTCTGCGGCAAATCTGGGAGAGGAGAGTGGTCAGCAGGAGCTTCCCGGGGAGTCCTTCACACAGAGGAAGGCTTCTGTGGGGAGGAGGATGGTGGAATTGGTGACGGCTGTGCCAAAAGCACCGGATGCATAAAACCAGCAAAAGATACAATGAGAGCTGGTGCAACTCAGCAGCTGCAGCATTATGCATCTGTGCGCGTCTGCTGAGTCTAACTGGGAGAGGAAACTTTGTCACAGAGAGGCATAACGCAATCACTGTCTGAAGCATTCTTCTTCTGGAGCCTCAAAGGTGGCTGATGTTTGGCTCCCGCTCTTCTGTCTGTGTAGTACTGACATGGCTAACACAATTAGGAGGAAAGGCAGAGTCAGAGGTTTCCAGCTGAATATTTTAAAACAATAAATAAACTGGGATTCTCACTATAAACCTTTTTCTCCACTCATTTACTGCTTTTTCTTTTTACCTTATAACTCATTTTCTACTTTTCAGCTTTGTCAGCTAAGATTCCCCACTCAATTTTTCTTAATACCTGTCCAAATCTGTTGTCTATCACCTGCTACTTACTTTTGAATAAAGAGTCTGTCCCCATCTTATTCATTTCAATTAATTGCCATGCTTAAATGATCTTTTCCAATCCTCGCTAACCCCAAGGCAACTCTTATCTGCCATCTTGATAGGTGATTAATGACTTTCCATTCCTGGAACCAATGTGAAAGACAAAAGAGAAATAAGGCAACCCAGAAAAGACTCTCCTTCTAACCTTTCTTTCACCTCAATCATTTCAGGAAGGAAGACGAGAAGGGTAATAAATGTTTCACTCTTCTTCAAGGAACATCAGCTCACTGGTGCCCAGTGTGAATTACCTGAAAAATATTTAAATGAGGGAACACAACTTAAAAATAAATAGTCCTTTTCTCTTGTCAGGTTGGGCTGGTGGCAAGAATAGATTTCTTCCGTGCCTGCTGACACTCTTAACACCCTCTCCCTTTGAGTAAGATCTTATCTTGCTCCCCACAATCCATTCAGGTCTAAGAGCAAGAGCAACACATTTTGTGGGTGTGATTTTAGGCCTATCCACATGTGCCCTTGGAGTTAAACTAAGTCAGTCTACAGTGATTTACAGAGCAGCAGTTGCAGCCAGACGTCTGTGTGGTGGTAACACTTTGGGCTCCAGTGGTACAAGATTCTCAAAGCGTTTTACAGTCTTAACTCACTTACCTTGTTCCATGTTTAATGGATTTTTATCACCCTTGTCCGCTTTTTCTCAGCCCTCAGTAGCATGGATGAATCCAAGCATCACACGGCGTACAGTTGTTATCATGCCATTGCACTCGGGCCAGAGGAGTATAAATTGATCCACAGGGTCTTCCTGCTTCCCTTCATCTTCCCTAGGGCAAAACCAAGTTCCCAAACACATTGTGCCTATTTGAGTGATGATCTGTCATGTCGGGCCGTATCGCAAGTGCTTGACTGTGATTTGACATGCAACTGCGGTTTCTACATACCCCAGGTCTCCCTGTGCCGTTCCCACCGTGGCGGGAGCTGCCTCCATTCCTCAGCACTGCTTGAATCTGATCGGGAGAGGGTCAGCTGGGGAGACCTTCCTACAATAACCTCAAACCCGTGGTTAACTAGCTTATTTCTCAGCCTGCAGGTGAGTTGAGAGTCACCATTCCTCCGCAGCTCTGTGAAAAGCTGATGGTCCCATTTTGGGAAGAAGGGACTCATGATGTACAAGCTTGGAGACGGATTCTCCGGAAGCTGGAATGGCATATTTACTTCATTTAAGAGAAATTTATGGCTCTGTTTTCAATTCCTGCTGGGACTCCCACTGTTTAAGGGCAGCCTCGAGTATGGCTTTGATATCACCTAGAGTGTTTTGGTTTTACTTGAAACAGTTCATTTTACATTAGACTGTATCTGGTGTGGCTAGGGGGTCATCATGTAAGCTGGTTAGCAGGTGTTGCTAATAAAGCAATGAACCCTGAAAGCAACATCTGTCTCATCCTACTCAGGCTCTCAGATGATAATTGCATCACCTGCTCTATATCTCATTAGCACTGACAGCTCTTCCTTCCCTTGCTCCCAAGACAGTGGGGAGAAGGTGCTTATCCCATCTGTGTTTGGATTTCCACTAAGCAGGCGCTGAATCTTCATTTTCCGTGGAGAGACTCGTGGGCTACAACGTTACATTAGATGCTGCTCCATCTACTTGTCGGGTCTTTCGTTGACTGGTCTGAGACCAAAGCCACAGTGATGCTGCTTAAAAGAGGGTGAAATCTTACTTACAAGAGGGCAGCCTCTTTGAAAGCTGGCTATGAAAAGTGGCATTACTCTGAAGGTCCAAGGAGTATCCCCCCCAGTTTTTAAGTTAAAACATGCAAAGACCTCTACCTGGCAATGCCTGCCTGAAAAAACGACTCTTTGAGGCTGAGGAAGACCTGTCTTAGTCTGGAGGTGGAACCACCCTACAGGAATGAGAGCAAAAATGGCCATTCCTATTACCTCCACCACCCACAGTTGCACTGATCTGGCAGGCAGAGGAGTTCATGCACAAAAATGGCACTGCAGGCAAGAGGCTTTTTTGATGCCGCTGGCCTACTGCAGATTGTTTCATTAATTGCTAGCATTAAATGTGACTAGTGAGCTAAATCTATGAACAGGTTAACTGGGGCACTGAAGCAAGAAGACTTCTTAAAGAGCTCTTAAAACTCAAGAAATTACGGAGCTTCCTTCTCAATTAGCAGTTTTTGTGTAACCGAAGTCTAAGGGGTGAGTACAGTGCTGTCAGATGAAGAAACACGTGTCTGCTCCAGCATCTGATCTCTCAGCTGATGCATTATGTTAATGGGGTTTGTGTATTTGGGGGTGGGAAGGGGGCATCATGCAGCGAAGCAGACTGTATTTTTGCAACCATTAATAACTTCACACAAACCAACAGAAAGGCCACTGGGGTTTTGGAGAAACCAAGCTAGAGCATCGTCACCTGTGAGAACAATATGGTCAACACTGGGCAGACAGAGTGGTGGTTTCTGCACAGCTGCATTTACCCTCTGCACCAGCTGTGCTGCAGAGCAGCTCAGACCTAGCCTACAGCCAAGGCTTCATTACGTCTGCATGAAGCACATTGTAGATACAGATATGCCCAGCGTGCCACCCTTTTTTTTTTTTTTTTTTTTTACACAAAATGCCTATAAGTGTGCAGGATACAAAGATTCTCCCAGTTAACACTGCGTGCAGGCTTGCATGTCCCATTGCACCCCTGGTATTCAGAGGGAAGGCCAGCACGGGTTCTTTGTGGTGACTCTGGGGTCTTCAAAGAGCAAGGCCTTGCAAGTGATGTGGAGGATAGCAATGGTCTTGCTGCTGCAGTCTTCAAGAAGAAATCTGTCTCTTCCAGTCTGGGCATGTGGGACCTTTTGCCCTTCTAAGGAAGATTGTAAGAAATGTCTTATTGTCTAATGAAGATTTATATAGAGGAATTAAACTGATTTTCCATACAGCACCTGTGAGTTAGTTTCAGGATGTCAGTAAAGCAGATTTGCCTGCCATTTGTGCTAGCAATTCGTATTACAGTAGCCTCTAGAGGCCACAGGACTGTACACATCTCTACAGAAGAACTACAGCGGATGGTTTAAAAGCTGCATGTATAAGATGACGGGCAGGAGTAAGCTAATAATTTTGTCTTGGGCTATTTTTGTGTATTTACCACTTTATTTACATGGTAAAATGCTGCAAACTATACAAATACTGATAAAAACACATCTGTTCCGGTGTGGTTTTCTAGAATGTCCCACCAGAGTATTAACTTTCATTTTAGCACCAGTACCATTAGATGAATTACCTTGTCCATGGTTAAGCAAGAAACTGACCACATGGGATCCAGGATACTATTTTTATGGGGTAACCTTCTCTTTACACTATAACAGCCTGGGATTGCTTCTTCCCTGTGCAGCTGATACCTCATTCCTGGCAGGACTGATCTTCAAATGGCTTAGTCAATTCAGCCAATACTTAGTAATGTGGATAGCTGTGCTTAGGTAATACATACCACATGTACTGTCAGCTTAGTCTCCCACATGCATACTGATGTAGGATGAGGTACTTTAGGCCTGCCTGCAAGCATGAGAGACTTGCAAGTGAGCCTGCTGTGGGTCATTAGGAGCCTGATCACACCCAAGCCCGCTAATCAAAAAATTCACCTTCCCACTACCCATCCGGGGTCTAGTGACTTCTGGTTAAGTGGTCTCCTATGGTTTTAAAAAAAACCAAAGGTGACCCTCTACTTCCTTGCAGCAGGAATAAATTGCAAACAAGATTGCTGTGCTGGCATCTTCAGACCTGACTGTGGTAGAGGTACCTCAGCAGGGCCGGGTGCTGCCCAGATGGAGATTTTCCATTCAAGTCACTCCAGGCCCTGCTCGAAACACCAAAAACACCAATGGAGATAGTTGCTCTCCCTCCCTTCATTCTGCTTGGGTGTTGGTGTCCACAGCATGAACGAGGCCCCACCATCCTGCAGGGAGGAATTTCTCGCTGTAACTTGGATAATACCCACAGGAAACATCGCCTTTGGCAGGAGGAGAAAAGGCAGGGAAGGGAGACCTTTGTAAGACTGAACACAAAGACGCAAGGCAGCAGCTGATGAGGATGTGGAGTGAGTGAAAGGGCGAGCAGGAGAGATTTGCATTCACTTTGCAGTTCTTGAGCCAAATGTGGAGGCACAGAGCAATAAGTAATGTAAATGGGCTGAAAACAGAAGGTTTTTCTCTTATGTTTGGTATGAGTCAAATTATACTTGGGCCTTAGAGACCCAGACTTCTTCTAAAGGATCAAAATAAGGTAGCGTGTTTTTCCCCTTCCATCCTTGATCCCATGGTAGTGGACCCTCTCCATCCCCAGTGCGGGTGGGGATGTGGCTCACAGCAGCCCCGTATCCCTTTGAATGAGGGTTTCCAACCAGTTCATAGAAGATGCCCATGTGGGAAGGCTGCTGAGCAAAGCCCATGCCAGCCTTTCCTTTTCTGGGGGCAACATGCTTGACAGCAAGCATTTAACAGAGCGGATGCACTGGATGGGCCTGAAACGTTTTTCCTGGCAGGACGGACAGTGAGACTCAGTGGGTGTAAAATGAGGGCAACTGGTGTGTTGGTGAGAAAGGTGCTGCGGCCTGCCCAGCCAGAGAGTCATATACTCATAGAATCATAAAATCACCGAATCATAGAATGGTTCTGGTTGGAAGGGACCTTAAAGATCATCTAGTTCCAACCCCCCTGCCATGGGCAGGGACACCTCCCACTAGACCAGGCTGCTCAAAGCCCCATCCAGCCTGGCCTTGAAACACTTCCAGGGATGGGGCATCCACAGCTTCTCCGGGCAACCTGTTCCAGCGCCTCACCACTCTCACAGTAAAGAATTTCTTCCTAATATCTCATCTAAATCTGCCCTCTTCCAGTTTAAAACTGTTACCCCTCATCCTACCACTACACTCCCTGCTCAAGAGTCCCTCCCCATCCTTCCTGTAGGCCCCCTTCAGGTACTGGAAGGCCGCTATAAGGTCTCCCCAGAGCCTTCTCTTCTCCAGGCTGAACAACCCTAACTCTCAGCCTGTCAAAGGACCACGAGCAGTGGAGGGGAGTGACACCTTGCAGGGAGGCACAAAGAATGACCATTTTCTGCAGTGCAGTTTGCAGCACCGCAGGGGTGTGCAGGAAGGCCAGACTCCAAGGTTTTAGGGACTGCTGCCACACTGGCTGCTTTCTTTGGCTTCTGTTTGCTTGGGATAATTTTGGTTATTTTCTCCTGCCAGACAGAAGGGCAGGCAGTGGCCAGCCAGCAACAAAACTGGCACGATCCCTGGAAGGAAGAGCATCTGGAAAGGGGCTCTGCTGGCGTGGGCATGCCGGGAACAGCCCAGAGGTCTGTTCTGTGACTGTGCCCACACACCTGCAGTGCTGCCCTCGGGCGAGAACATCGCGTGGGAGCTGCTGCCATGGCCACCCCGACCAGCTCCACCAGGGAGAGGGGGCTCCATGGAAAAGATATGACACGTTGAAGGGTTTGCTTTGCTACCAATACCACACTGCTTCCTTTAAAAACTGGATTTTACCCACAGCTACCTCTCATTTTTTCCTGTTTGTGATGCAAAGCTGAAACAACGCTCACAGTCTTTCAGTTGTGTGTTGTCAGCCTCTGACCCTATCAGCTGGCAAGCCACTGGTAGCATAGTAATTACTCAGATGTTGATTTACTTCATTCTACTGAAGGTAAATTTATATGCCCTGCTCATGGTGTGTTTGTGGGACTGACTAGCGTTTCTTTTAAAATCTTATTTTAAGCCCACAGGAATGCCGCCTGCCTTCCTCTCCTTCAGGCCTCCAAGGAGAAGTTATTCTTTATTTTCAATATCTCATTATTGTGAGGCAGTCAGGTCAGAGAGGTATGATTTACATGTTGTCCTGACAATGTTTTCAGGCTGACAATTTGTATGTGGCATGCAGTCCTAACTTTGCCTGACGAATGACATACATTTCAGAGCAGCGAGTATCCTGACTGTGCACAATGTATTGCACATTTGCGGTTCAGCTGCCTGTAACTCTGGGTTTATATGTCATATGCTTTGTCTAACGCAGATAAAACTTGTCAAGGCTAGACTCCTCTGTCCATATAATCTGTCTCAGTACTTACCCTGGGCACAAATTACCATCCTAACTAGGTGCTGAGCGCGTTAAGGTAAGGAAAAAAATCAGTCAGGACTGATTTTTAAGGCCATATGCTCTTGCCATTGGGCTGATGTTAATGAATGTTAAGATATACATATATATCTATATATGTTTATGTGTTGCTCGTATGTACATGAATAAAATACACATTTAATTTAAGTTTATTTGATTGAACAAATGACATTAATTGAGGTAGGTGTTGTATAGAGTTCCTTGAGGCACTCAGGAGGTGGGCATACATGCTGACCTGAAGCAGTCCTACTATAGTTTTTCTGGGCCTCTTTTGTGGAGACCCTGCCAAGTGTTCATTCCCCAGGCACATCACAATTTTCTATATAAAGAATGGTTTTAAAAATAACTCTCATGTACCTCTTAGATTCAGATGTTCTTTTTAGCCATGGAAAACTCAACGTTATGATGACATACATTCCCATTGGGGAAAATATTTATTCTCCTTTCTTTACAAAATGTAGTGCGCACAATCTGGATGATAATTTGGGACTACATTTTTTGTGAAATGTCTCAAATATGAAATTAAACACTTGTCTGACCCTATTTGTAGTAGAGCAGAGTACAGAAGGAGTATGCATGGGAATATCATTCACACTCCTCCCTCCTTCTATTTTAAACAGAACCTGATATACATGGTTCTTGTTCACTTTCTTTTGTGCTTGTTTTCAGTGCTGTATGACCTGTTTGATAAACGTATCATGAGTGAATAGAAAATACATATCTGCATTTTGGTTTTTGTTATGTATGAATGAGCACAGCAACACCCACCCTGGTCGGTTTGCCCAGGACAATGCTATTCACTCTGATGGTTCGTAGCATCTCAGAATGTTGTCCAGCAGAAATGCTGTGAAATGTTAGCAGAAAATGAATGTCACATAAATCTAACTCCCCAGGCATACAGTAAGTGCGTGCCACTGTTGCTGCTGGAACTTATGGACAGTCGGTATTCTTGCAGGCAGGGATAGGACCATGCTAATATTCTTCCTGTTCAGTATTTTGAATAAAACGTCCTTAATAGGATCAGTTCTATATGATATTAAAGTTATGTTTGTATTTAAATGCAAAATGTTCTACTTAGGAAGCCACTCTTCTCCACCAGCCTGTCAAGGAAATTCTATAGAAAGAAAAAGGGGGAATAAAATGCACCTCTTTTCTCATTTCTAATAATATCCATGACCAGTAACTTCAGAGGCACTGAATAAAGTACAAGACATGTGGTAGTCAGGTGTATCTGTTAGAGAGATACGTGTGTTACACCTACATATCCAGAAATTAGGGCTAGGAATTCTTCTGCCCTGATACAGATGTTTAGTCTGCAGAGGTCCACATCTGACCCAGCTATCCAATGCTGCCTTGGCTGTCGATGGATTGAAACAGGCACTCATGAGGCACAACCTAAGTCATGCAAAAGCAGAAGCCTCCAGTCGGTCAGGTGAAACATAGTACTGAAGTGCACGTTACTTTCTTTTCTGGGGAAGGGGGAAAGCAAATTGATTAACTAGCTTAGTTGTAGACATTTGCAGTTAGATCAGACAAATTACATCATAGATTTTTGCGAGAACAGTAATGTTGACTAGCCTTGTCCAAGATCACAGCTGAACTCCAGTTCCTGTGGCATTCAAGGATTCTTTTTACCGTGGATTTAAATGGGACAAGACTGATATGGCTTGCTGAATTTATTCAATGTCCTTTAGGGAAAGAAAGATGTAGTTTGAGTGCTTAATAAATCAGACTTGTCTGCACATATTTAAAATAAATGAGTTGGGTTCATTTTCCAAAGACATCTGTCTAGTGCCATTTTAGACAACCTACGTGGTCTCCAGTAGCTTCTTTAGAAGGTCACGGCTCTTCCAAATCTCCAATGTCACTGCCTGCTGGTCTTGTGCAGGTTCCTCTGATGGCACTGGGTGCTATATTTAGTCAATTGAATCTCAACAAATAATTACAAAAAAAAGGCCTGTAAGCAATGCTAAAGATACACAATGTTTGTAGGAATAAGTGTCTTAATTTCCCTGGGGCAATGAGTTCACAGCTGCTGGTGCGATGCAGCTTCTGTCTCCAAAGGAAGCCACTGAGTCAAAATGGCCAACGGTAGAGAAAGATGATAATAAACTGGGATACTGTGTTATTTATGGACAGGAGGAGGTCATGATTCAGGCATCTCATCCTCAACTCACGTTGATCAACTGTTCCTAGCACTTATGAAAGAAAATATTCTGTAGCCAGTTTTATGCTGTGGTGAGATGTTGAATGGCTTAAAATACGTTCTGACCTTCTGGAAACAAATGTTCAGGATGGCCCCACCACAAAACTTCACTCTGAGTCTACACATGCTGCATAAATTGCAGAAAAAGTACTTTAGCTAAAGTTTTGCTAAATGTGGCAAATGCAAGTACTGTAGATTTTAAATGGAAATGCTCCACAACATTTGTTGCTGATGGGTTTAGTGAATGTTCTTGAAGGTGGATAACCGAAAATGATACAGTCTGATGCAAAGAAGCCAAGAAACATACACTTCTATTCTCCTTCCAGCCATCGCATAGTCTTTATTAAGCAGAATATTAAATTAAATCTGAACAGCATTTATCTCCTAAAATTCAATTTTTCTGAGCATACGTCAGATAAAGTCCATTCCATCTTCTCTCTGACTTTTAACTGCTTGCTAATGCAGTATATATTGCAAACTGCATATGGTAGGAAAAAAAATGATGGGATACTCGTCTGGATTCAGAATAAGGCATCCAAAATAAATTTGAGGAAAATGACCTTAATTCAGCAAAGTGCTTCAGCTTTAAGCATGCAAATAGCCAATGAATCACATGCTTAAAGTAAGATTCATGTATGTGCTTCTTGCTAAATTAGGCATAAATTACGTCTACATATGAAACAGGAGCAAAAGCCCAGTAAAAAGACAAAACAAAACCAAAAAAAAACACAAAGAAAAGATAACCATGAAAGCTTTGGTTCAGAAGCAATGCTTTCTCAGATGTAATACAGTCCACATAAGGTCTGTTTTGTTTTTACTCAGTTACTTTATTAGTTATTGCTCAGTATCAAAAGGAATCAAACTGACATTGATTAAAGGCCATTGTGAGTTGTAGGTAATATTCATATAATTCTTTGACTAGTATGATGCACATTCTAGGGATAAATTGAAATCATAGAAGACTGAAATAGGAGGGAATCACAGTATGACGCAATCATGTAAACAACAGCACGTATGTGTAGATTAATACAGATTTCCTTTGTCCACTTGACAGGCCTGATCAGAAGTGGCAAATATTTTAATTCTAATGAACACTTGAGTTTTTCCTTTGAATGGGTGAATACAAAAAAAAAAATCTTATAAAGCAGAGTGGATTAATACGTCTCTACTGCTTTTCCTCTTGATCTTTAAGGCCTAGCAGAATCCTCTGTCCTCCCACTGAGTTTATTGGCTATTTAGGAAAATGAGGTGAGCAAATGTTCGTTGTTTGAACAGAAAAAAAAATATTCTAAATTGCTGATATACCCACAGAAGATATGAAATCAGATACTTTTGATCAGCCAGGAGGATGTTAATAATTGGTATAGACCACTTATGTTACAAAGGACCACATTTCAGCAGTTGACCCTCCTGCAACTTCCTCCTCTGCAATTAAGTGATACGTAAGAGCTGCAAAACGTGTCTCTGAGAGGTTGAAGACTGATCTGTTGTGTGAACTTCTGTTCGGGTGTAGAGTTGCACTGGATTTCATAAGGCTTTGAGTAAGATCAGCTATTTAAATAGGGCAACCCAACTCCTGAGACCTGGGCTTTGCAACACAGATTCAAACTGCCTCAGTCCATGGAAGCCGGACTGGTAGCTTGTTTTTAGAAACAGTGTCAACTTTGCAAAGTTGACTATACTAGCTTGCCAGCATGTGAATTTCTTCTCGTAGTATCAGGATTTAGGACATCAATTTGGGGTTAATCGCAGTAAAGACTGACATTCAGTCTCAAGCTGGTCAAACAAGGCATGAATTCTGCAGGGGGCTTTGGGATAGGACTTAATCTCTACGTCATAATACATGCTAAGCTGTTTAAATGTATTTGGTGCAATTACATCCAATTAAATACTTGGAAATTAGATTCCTTGTCTTTAAACAACGTAAGGCCCCAGCTCTACAACAGGATTGGCACTGGCTGACTTGTATAATTTGGTCAAGATCCCCAGGTCCCACAGACTGCTCTCTGGGTACCTAAAGGTTCCTGTGCTGAAAACATGTTTGAAGATGGAGGCTTACATGGACAAAACAGAACTGTCTGCACAGTCTCACTAGCATGGAGAAGATTTATAGGATGCTCACGGTGGTTTATGCCAAGGAGGAATCCATGTCAATGTATTTACTGCTGAATCTGCAAAACTTCTATTTAGCACATGAGGAAATGCCTTTGGTGTGTGAACACAATGCTAAGACACTCAGTGCCTTTCTGTCACGAGTTCTGGATTTCGATAATTACAGACTTCGCTTCTATGTGCGGTCTGTCCTTTCCTAGCATTTTCAGTCTTCTGGGGGTTAGTTAACTGTTTTATTTTTTTATAAATAGGATTAATATATAAAATCTTTTAAGTGCAATAAACACAGAAAAATATAAAACGCTTCAAGCCTGTGGCTCTTTCCCCGCATTTCGCCCATTTTCTGTATCACCAGATAAAGGTGCAGGAAACACAGAGGGACGCTTCCAAGCAGGGTTACGAATCGGAGGACCGGCTATTTTTGTGAGCGATGAGAGCAGCCATCACACCCAACATATGCTGAGAGCTTTTGTTCGTATACAGAGAAAACAAAGGAAGGACACACAAGTTCGCTACTCTTTCATATGGGAAGATCGCACAGAAAGAGAAAGCTGCCGACTTCCAGGGCACAGTGCATTTCTCGAACTGACATTCACACGCCGTCTCCAAACTGCTTCGTTGTGAGACTAAACACCAGGATTAAACGCTTAAACTGATCGGTTGAGACCGGGGACAAAACTGTAGAACCACAGCCACACTTTACTACAAGCATTGGACTGTAGTACGAGGACAGTTTGAATGGTATTTTCCCCCCTCCCCCCTAAATACACACTTCAAACAAGAAAGCAGTCCAACAGTTTTCTAAGACACAAGAACAGGACACGAGTTTAGTCCTTCAGAACAAGCTGTCTGTCTCCATCAGGGTTGTAACAGCCATCTTGCACCAGAAATCAGCCCAGAATTCCTTACCTTATTCCTGTTAGTATCCAAGGACCTCTCATTTCCCTAGTGGTTTCTGACTATAATTTCTTTCAAACGGTCCACTTTTCCTATTTCTTAGTGTTGCTGTGGCAGTCTAAATGTCTTTTTCTTCTTGCAGTTGCAGTTTTCTCACTATTTCCCTGAACATCTGCAAGACAGCCCATCTGGGTTGACACAGTGTGAGATGAGGCAGACAGGCATTGCCGACAAAGGGCTCCTACTGCAGCAAGTGGGCTGTTGAAATCAGATGTTTTCTAAGACGTCTATGGGGACAAAGCCTTTCTTCTTCCCGCTGTATACTTTGATAAAGCCATCGTGTTCCTTTTCAGAAGTCACACAAATCTGAATGCAAAGAAAGTGGGAAAATATTAAACCCTTTGCCATGATCAAAGAGAGAAATTATTCCAGGCTATTTATCAGGTGGGTTAGACATCCTGCTAGTTACTTCTATAAGTAGAACAATCCCTTTTAGACTCTCACTGCTTTGATAAGAAACTCAAACTCATATATTTAGAGAGTTACCTTTCCCCTGCCTCCCTGAAGTACCACATATACATGAGAGACATTAAAGTCGTTAAGAACTTTGTGGTAGATCAAAGATTTTTGAAACTTGAATAATGACTTCAGCCTACTGTAATGATTGTGACTTAGTTGTCTGTGTATGAGAGGAATGGGTATTTCAGATCATGAGCTAGCTGGCTCCCTCAACGGTTGGTGGTGAAAAGTAATCATGACGCCAAGGTGGGTCACTTGTAGCAGCTGATCTGAATGCAAGCATATTCTCTTTTGCATGTTTAAGGAGCCCAGGTACTTCTCAAATGAGCAGTGGGTTATGTTATTTACTCAGCCCCTGCACCTACAGGTATCTGGTTTGGGTACCAAAGTATGTGATCTAAACCCAGCTCTTCAAGCGTGTTTGCCTAACACCTACGCCAAATGGAGGCAGCTGTGGTGGAACCATATGTTTTTTACAATAGCACAAATATTACATCGCAGTAAAGGTTTGCATTTCCTGAAGACCGTTGTGATCTCAGGTATTTCCACTTTAGGGCCCTTCCTGAGACACTTCTGGTAACGGCCAAGTCATTTGAAAGCCTAGCGGCACACGTACTTTAGGCTGGGCACTTGAGCACAGAGCCACACAAAAATAAAGAATTGTTTTCAAACATCTGGGCCAAAGAACTATATATTTCTTACTAATCAAACAAGGTTAAAAACTAGCCAGAAAACTGATGGTCCTGTTGAGACCAGCTCACTGATTTCTCATAATGTCAGTGCCAGGTCTTTAAAGCCCTCTGCCTGGACTAACACTCACAAAGGCTCAGTCTGATAGGCATTTACAGTATTTAATTACAGTAATTCCAAGGGTATGAAATGAACAAAAATGGCTCTAAAGTGTTCCTGCCTAAATCCATTTCAGCATGACTGTTATGGATTGTATAGTGACACCTAAATACCACATCTGAATTCTGGGCCAGCTTGTCCTCCTGTTGTTACATACATAAAATTTACTAGCAACACTGATGCTGACAGAGGGAAATGAAAGGTCATACGAAGGAGGTGAAGCTGCTTCATATTGACCATCTCCAGTATTTGGAAATGGCCAGGTGCATCTCTGCACCTGCAAACAAAGGTTGGGAAAGCAAACGGACTCATTAATTTTCTTACTTAAGCTACCTACTTAACACTAACTGAATTGGATGCCTGGGGCAGAATGACTGAGCACACCAACAGAGCTGACATGCAATTAAAAAAAATTAATGTATTATTGTCTGGGCTAAATCACATGGAAAACATGGCAGAGATATGGAATTGATGCCGTTTAGTTTAGCTTCTGTTGCAAAACAGCCAAGCTCATTTGTGTCATGAATTCCTAGCCCAGCAGCTGCTCCCTTTGCAGTCACATCACCATTCGAAGCAGGGAGCTGTAAAGCACACAAAGGTGTTTCTGACTAGTGCTAGATGTGGGCCTGTGCCTCTGAGAAGGATACGAAAACTTCAACGATGACAGAAAAAGCCTGCAAAGAAGCCCAAGACTAAGGACGGCCAAGCATGGCAGAGTTTCCAAGAGCACCTGGGTTGAAAGATACCCCTTTGCGGCTGATCCCTGCTGCTGTGTGGGAAAATGAGCCTTTGCAGCTTCTCCATAACTACCCCTGGCCGGTTAAAAGGAATGCCTGACTCCATCACTGTGCTTTACTCCTAACTGAAGATATACACAAGACCCCTAGCTTTTTGCATGGGCCAAAGAATTCCCCAAATGGTCAGATCTCCAGAAGGGACCTCCAGCAGGTCTGCACTGCTTGCTAGCCGTGCTGCGTTTCTTGCTTAACTGCTGTTGCTGTGCAGAACATATTGCGAGAACAGAGTGCTTTTCCCTGATGTCTTGTACTGTCAGCAGAACGATTTGTGGACAAAAGAAAAATACTGAGCTTTCTGAACACTGGCTTTCTTTATCTTTGCAGTGAAAAAGGATGGTAGATTTGGTCTCTTTTTAGAGGTTTTTTTGGTTCTGCTGCTAGTTTGAGTGCTCCTTGATATCAGTGGGAGTGCTCTGCTACAGCAATAACTTTAGATCTTCCCTGGCCATGAGGAGTACAAGGCCTTTATGGAACAACTTGTCTCACTCTACATACTAATACATTGATGCGAATTCTCCCAAATTGCAGCTGAAATTCTCTCACACTGATACACTCAGCATTGCATGTGCCTGTTCCCAGATGGCAGAGTTTTTTCCCACTCCTTCCCACGGAAGGGGATGTGTCCGGGGCAGAGCGAACTTGTCCACGATATGCCACACTTTCCTAATTCTGTGCAACTCAGGAGGTCTCCTGGGGCTGCGGCAGCTGCTGGAGCTTGGCAAAGCCCTGGAACTGCTCCAAATTCCGCAGTTTCAGACAAGAGGGAACACACCACCATCTTTGGCCACTTTTGTCCTCATCCCCTTTTGTGAGCGCTGCCAAGGATTTCACCCACAAGTTGTAAACCTGGGGATTTGGCTCTTGACTTTCTTTGGAGGGTGTAAATCAGGAGTAACCCCAGATAAGTGCATGGTAGTACCCAGAGTTTTGGACTCCACCTGATGAACCAGCTGTTGCTGAGATCTATCCCTGGTGACAGACGGTAAACATGATGGTTGTGACGACACAAGGTGCCACTGCTACCATCAGGCGATCACCGTTTTCTGTATCAAATTAGAAACTGCTTAAAAAGGCAGCTACTCGGGCTGGCATGTTCTGAAGGGAAGACTGCTGGCCTGAAAAGGTAAGTGAGCGAGCCACTGAGCAGCCACCCTCCGGTGAATACGGTAGCAACACAAATGGAGATAAACGGTTGGGTGTTTTTCCCTGCACCTTGGCTCAAGAGGTTAGTAGTGGTGTAAGCCACAGGGTAAGGGACCACATCTCAGGCTATTTCTCAGTCATCCAGTGATCTTCAGAAATAGCTGAAAGTGGGATCCAATATTATAAAGTCACCTCCCCCTTCTTTCATCTCCTTTTGTTTAAAAAACCCCCCACCCCAAAACACTAAAAACAAAACAAACAACTGTTTGGATCATGGCTGCTGTTTGAACTTGTCAACACCTGCCCTGAGGATGTTTTATCTGTCAGTCAGCCCTGAGCAGATGGGGGAGATGAGCAATTAGGAAATGATCCTTTAGCCTGCACGGTCATTAATACTCTCCTGTTCTTCTAAGTCCTGTGCTTTTAATTTGGGCTCAAGTGGCAAATTCTCTTTGTTCAGGAGTAATTTTGAACTTGCTTTAATTTTCTGCAGCTGTCTCTTGCTTATCTTCTCTTTACCATACATTTAACCAATCTGTCAGCCACAGACTGGTTCTGATGAAGCAGGAATTTGGTTGTGAGGACAGTACAGTTTCAAGAACTGTCCTGGAGCCTGCAGACAGTGCCAGGTCAAGAGGTCTGAATGCTCAAGTCTTCTGTTTGTCTGTAAGAATGACAGCACAGGGACACTGTGAGTTTCTACAACTGCTGCTGCCCATGCACTAAAGCTGTTGCCTACTTTGTGAGCTTTGTGGATGGAAATGATAAGTAGTTCACTTTTTATACCCATTCAGCCACAGTCCAAATGACGATGACAGGTTTTACATCAGCTGTTTCATTAGCTTTCGGACTGAGAACACCGGCTTGTTTTACCTGTGGCATTTATTTAGGATTTTAAAGATGACTTGGACTAATCTGGATGCGTAATGGGCTGTGCCCATAGTTTGGACTCTTGCAAAACTTGTGTGCCACTCAGTATTTGTGAATAAATGGGGACACCCATCCCTGTCCAGCAAGACTGACGTCAATGAAAATCAGAGATAGCTGGAAAAAAGACCCTTTTCACCTTAAGCCTAGCTGTGAAATGCAGCAGTTATATCTGGGGAGCACATGAAGAACTACAACATCACTTTCTGCGCTAGGTTTGTGTTTTAAGTGATTCAATCAGAATGCATAAGTCATCATGATGCAACTGACTTTCAAAGGCAGCTGAGTCATGCTCTTGGAAGTTGAGCTCCTTTCAGAGTATCCCAGGATGAAAAATGTGGTGGCATAAAGTAATTGCAAGGCAGTGAGGTGAAAGGCCAGGTAGCAACAAAACATCCAGACTGATCAGAAGAAAACCTGAGGAAGGTGGATCCCCCGGGGCTGGAGACCTGGGCTGCAATCCTGCCTTGTTTAGCCTTACGTCATGGATATATTTAAGCCCATTCTCAGGCTCTCCTGGAGTGGCTGGATCATATCTGCACGTAGCTGCTAATGTACATGTGCCTAAAAGTCACTCTTTTTGAAATTTGTGTGACTGGATGTTGGGGTAGGAGGGAAGTTTGTCCCCTGAGCTGTGGCGCCAAGGGGACAGCAAGGCTGACAGCTCTGGTTCAGAGGCTGTGACCATCACAACAGCAGTGGCCTATTTGCAGTTGCTGCAGAAGTTGGCCGGGAGATGCTTTCAGTAACAGGGCTAGTTTACATCAGTGACATTTATAAAACACATCCATCGCAGAATGGATCCGTTGCACTGACCTTTATGTAAACTCACAGTCCACATCTGGATGAGGCAGAGAGTTTTTGATTGCCAGCCTTGTTACAAATGTCATGGTTTGGGGTCATTTCTGTTGCACAAGATCACTTGTGCAATTTAAAATCAATTGTGTTATTTAATCACAAAAAGCCCAACTCTAAAGTGATTTGTACTAGTGTGACTGTAGATGTCAGAGAGGCATCCAGTGAAGGATGTGAGTAGGGTGGTTTTTTTTAAAAGAGATTATTTCCTTTTTTTAAGTAGGATGTTATAAAAGGAGTGAAAACAGCCATTCAAACAATAGACTATTATGATTTCTTTAAAAATAACGATGACCAAAAATGTTAGAGGCATTTTAAGAGATGCTTTTCCACACACTGATGATATATTAGGTATGGTGATTTTTTCTTTCGTGAAAAGAGGTCAAATCAGAGCCTGTAGTCATGCAAAGAAGCATTTGTATAATGTGTAGTAATGAATTCAGGTAGGCTGGAGCAGAAGTTGCAGGCTCGAGAAAACTTTGTATATACAAATGATAGTACAATCCATAGTCGGAAATTATGCAGACAGTATTGTTTGTGAGACAGCTTAAAAGAGCAGAAAGCCACAGAAATTGTCTGGTTTTGGTTTCCCTGTTAATAAACTTGCATTATTGATGTCAGGGGCTGTGTCTGCCTCCCTCCCACCAATTCCTGATTGAACCCTGTGGTGCCCAGTCACCTTCTGAATCGATTTCAGGACCCACAAATCTGTCAGTGAACCCTAAACTCCAAGAGGTTGATGTCTCTGAAGCAGCGTGCTTTTTCTCCCCTAGGCTGGGTTTGATATTTCATAATGAAATTTTCAAGGGATCCTTCATGAACACTACCTCATGCGTATTGCTCAAGATGTTGTGTTGCTTTTTCCTCAGTCCTCTCCTTGAGTATTGGTTTTGCCAGAGAGGTTTGCATGAAGCTGAAGCTCAAAATGTTATTCCCAGGGCATGAAACTGCCAAGCGATTCCAGAGAAAGCCTCACCCACAGTGCTTCAACCTTTGAAAATGCCTCTGCTTGTCTGAAATGGCTTTTCTTAAGGTAGTCGCGTGGCTTTGTTGATGTGAATATATTGCCTTTTGCCTTACAAGAATAGGCTCTCTCCCCGGGAGCATTCATATAAGGCACAAAGGGGATAGAGAACTGCAATATTAACCATGGATGGTATCAAGCAATATAATGCAAATTCACATTACTGTCACTGGATAAGTTTTTCTGTTGGCATATCATCCTTGCCTTTGTTGTCTGAATGGCTCTGGACCTGCAGAATTTGACCCAGTGAATTAACAGTATAAAATTGAGACAATTTGCCATACTATAGTCAGAAGAATTTATTACACCAGTTAATGAGTTTTTCTAGCTAAAGTGAGACTTGACAGGAATTGGGAGCAATGAATAATCTCCCCTTCTCGCTAATCTGGAACAAGCCAGTGCTTTGCACATGGTACATATATTGCGCTCACAGCACTCTGGACACTATGCTCAGAGACAGCTAAAATGGCTGGTTACATCCCCCAGAAATCCCCAAATAGAACAACCCCCCCACACACACCCCCAACAACCAGAATTCTGCCAAACTTTTCCCAGATACCCCATTCAGATGACTTTTTTTCTTTTTATGTCTTCCCTATTGCACCCCTCTCTCTGCTTCACACGGAAAACAATAGGGAAACAAAGGACAGAAAATAAGAGAAATGGCTGAAAAAAGAAGAAAGGAAATTTGATCTTGGAAATACAAAATAAATTTTTAAAGTGAAAAATTCCCAATAGAGATTAAAATGTTTTTCATAATAAGAGGTTTTCCACAGTGAAGATAAAGTTGTTCTGTTAAAAAACCCGACAAAAAATAGAGCCATTCAGGCAGCGATCTCCATCGCGGGCACACGTCCCACAGGCTAGGTTTCGGGAGACTTGTGCTCCTGTCCCCATGCTGCTGCTACACAGTAGCCCTGTGCAGGCTGCCAGCTCTCACTGGGGGCTGTTACGGGGGCTCAAAGCCTGTATGGAGGGGCAGTGGGAATCAGATGAGTGTCCATGGCCTCACTGTGACTGTCCCACCTGGAAATTACTTGAAGCTAGTTGAATGTCTCCTTTTTGTGTAATTTGTGTGAGGGTGAAGTGGGATCTGTTGGCTCCACTCCGTTCCTCTCATGTCTCTGCATTTGAGTGTGTGTTCAGTCTGATCTCTGCCCCATTTTACATCAAATATATTTATTTTTTTCTTCCTCTGAAGCCTCTCCCAATGGAATGAGGACCTGACAGCATTCACATTCAAGCATTTGTGTGTGTTTGATATAGAGATGAATAAGTTTACTAAAAAAGAGGAAGTAGTAGACAGACAGGATGGATTCATCCCTTTCTTTACCTCCTGCCCTACCAAAGACAATGACGCCCCCCTGACTGCGAGCTCCCCTGTGAGCCTGTTATGAAGTAGGGACAATAGGAAGTCCTTGCGTTCAGGTGAAGCTGCCAGACCTGCCCACTTGGAAACTGTGATTTTGTGAGAAATGAGACAAGAAACTGGGCCCTCACTGTTTTCAGCAGCAGCGACACTGACAAGAAAGGATTCAGACCTTGACCATTCCCTCATGCTGGCGCACCGTATTCCCACACGACCCTTTCCCCAAGCTTTGCCCTTGGGTATTGCTTATTCTAGAGCACAAAGGGTGCAAAACCTCTCATTCTGCTTTGGTAATATTTTTTTCCTCTGTGTGCACATATATAAACAATAAGAAGAGGTGCTGGGTAAAAAAAATTAAAGCACTTTCTCTCTTTATAGCAAGTTCAGGGCTGCCCAATGTACTACGTGCACAGGAGGAATTAAAATATATTCTTGTCACTGTGTTGCTGTGCCTTCCTTAAAAAGCTGTGTATACTCAAGGACTGTTAGCACTTGTATGTCAGCAGCAAAGGTGTAAGTTAATCTCATCCACCAGTGGAGTGAAGTGTTACAGAAGTTCTGCGTGGAAAAATCTATGGCCCTGAAGTCCACCCTGATGCTGACTTCTGCTCTACTGGATGAAAATCAGTGTCTGTCCAGGCACTGTAAGGCAAACAATTCCTGGTGATGTGACATCAATTGCCAAAGGAAAGGAAATACCAAATGAGATGGAAGAACGCTGGGCTTCACAAGATGCAGTGAGAAAAACCTAGCTTTCAATTTCATCCAGGTGTCAGAGAACTCAAGCTGTGCGTCACCCTTAGCCGTCCATCCTCCTATTTACATGATCTTATGGCACAAACCTGACTGTCCCTTCATGCAGGTTTTGAGCAATGTTCTCCTCTCACTTTACCCTAGCAAGCATTTATAGCAGCATCACAAGACTTGACACTTTGACGTATTACATATCTGGTAAAAATTGCGTTAGAAATCACATTTACAATCAGATCACCACATAATGGCAGCCATGGCTTTTGCCTAGTGAATCCACCTGAAGGACACAAAGTAGAAGGAGCTGCTGAAAGCATGCCAGGGTGAATGGACCCTGCAAGTCCTCACCGTACGTGGTGTACTTTAGCTCACAGCAGCACTTCTAGTTTAGAATAAATTACAGCCTGTAAAGAGGGCGTGTAAGTAGCAACACAAGCAATTAATGATTAAAAATACTTTGCAACTGGTGAACAAGAGTTAAATTTAAGATTTACAGGTTTGTTTTGTGCTGTCTTAACTCTGCTCCCGCTGAAGCCAAAACAATGGGCTGTGTTTATATCTTTAGGTAAGTTAAGGTGTAGGGAGGGAGCCACTGTCTATTATTAGATTAGCTCTAATAGTGAGGAGAAAAACAGATAATTTTCCAGGCACACAAGGTCTGCCTCTAAGACCGTGTGTTCTTCAAGCTGTCCCTCTGAAGTCAGTAGGAGAGTGCATAACATGTGAAGTATCTTTATGAACACCTTTGAGACTGAAAATTTAGGCGATGTTAGGCAGGGAGTATGTGTTTGCACAAGCCCAACACTGCTCTTAACTGGCCACTAGACATTATTACTGTACAAATAATAAATCTGGTAGTAAAAGTGCAGTGAACAGCCTCTGCCTGTGCTCATCTTGCATGACTTTCCCTACAGTCATTGGTCAGACTGCTGGATGCTCAAGTCCAGTGAGGATCTGACACAGGGGAACTTACCTGGTTCTCTTTCAGAGTTATCTGTCCCTGTTCCTTGCAGCCAATGAATGTCCTGATACACCTGTAAATCTTCTCATCATGTTGCACTCTTTGAACGAAGTTAGCAGGAAAAAATCCAGTTCTGTCGTCAATTTTCCCCTGTGGAGAAAGCATGGTTAGAAGGAGACTGATAACTTTAATACTTGTAGCTTTAATACAAGTTCAGTATTGAAAATAACATTTATTTTTTTTCCCTTTAGAAAGAAAACAGATATAAAATCATTAGCACATACCTTCCACCAGTCTTCATTGGAGTCTTCCAGAAGAGTGATCATATCCCCTGGCCTGTAATTAAAAGAGGAATAGTAGTTAAGATGACTCTTAACTGTTATGCTGCATCAGCTTCCACAATTACTTTCTAATAGGAAGGCGGTCCTTTCTTGGTCATTTTATCTGAGCATTTGCTGCAAGTAGACTCAATGAGGCAGCAAGGTTTTCTTCAATTGTACATGGTAATGTAGAAAGAGAGTCTCTGTATATTTGGGCTAGATCTTTATTTTGATACAACATCTGTGAATGAAATTTTTGCTTCCTGTTTAATATGAAACTGTTTAAAATAAAGTCCCTATTTGTTACAGGCATTATCTTGTTACTTCAAGACATTTCACATTGTTGGGACACACCACTTTATCATCTGTGTTTTCAAGCTGTGATTGCAGAAGGAAGGCAGCAGGAAAATCCTTCTATTTAACTGACAAAGGCAATTAGTCAGCAGGGATATAATTCTGCCCAAGAATGTCTTTTTGATTTGAATGGGACATATTTACCTTTATAATGTGTGGTGCAGGGTTGTAATTGCTAAGTATCAGCATCCAGCTGACTAGTTCCAAAGCAGAGCTGGGAGAACAATTTGGCTGGAAATGCTAATAGCAAAATGTGCTGAGCTGATTTTGTGCAGGTAGTTGAACAGTTATTTGACCTCCTTCCCCCCATTGGTGGCACTTCATCAACATTATTATGTAATTATAATAGCACTGCATTGTAGAAAGTAAGTGGCAGCCCACTTCCAAACGGATTAACCTCAGAAAGCTCTGCCTGCTTGATAACAGGCATTTCTTTGATCTTAATAAAATTAATGGTTGACCCCTAATTATTCAGCTTTCCTTGCATTCCCTGTTAGGCTCACTGTATTGTTGAGGTATTAGCACAACAGCTTGCGAATGCATCTGGAGCATGTGATGGATAATGGGTCCAACGTAATGGGCTCTTTCAGAGCACACATAGAAGATGTGGACCTGTCCAGGATGGAGCTGGAGGTAGGGATGGTGGTGGGCCTCTTTGTTCCACTTTCCAAGTGGTTATCATTGCTGCTGAAAACTGGAGAAACAGGCATTTTGTCTTGTAACACTGCGTGTTCTGAACCAGTTTTCCAGCTTTCACAGAAAGGTGCTATCAGTAGGGCAACAGGGTAGGATTTTCCTGAAGCCCTCCTCAGGAAGACTCTTGCTTCCTAGACTAAAGCTGCTAATCCCTGAAAGGGGGCAACCTGCTCCGTGTTCACTACTGGTTGAAATCACTCTTAGGTCTCGCCTTTTTCTTCTGCAAATCACAACCCTGGATAAGTTGCCTGCTCTACATCAGCGCTGTAAATTTCAGTAGATGGCAAGATAGGAGCTCATCAGCCACCACTGATGATCATTGTAGATCCCTTCCAACTATTCGATTCTATTCTATTCTATTCTATTCTATTCTATTCTATTCTATTCTATTCTATTCTATTCTATTCTATTCTATTCTATTCTATTCTATTCTATTTTATTCTATTCTATTCTATTCTATTCTATTCTATCCTATCCTATCCTATCCTATCCTATCCTATCCTATCCTATTTCATTGCAGTGTGTGAAACCTGGTGTTGCTTGCCTCCAGGATTCTCTACTTACTGTAATATAAGGCCTTCCTTTAGAATAAGCGTATTACTGCAATGTCCTACTCTACTTATGCCAGAGCTTTGGCAAACCTGACTGGCTGCTCCTGCTGTTGAGGAAAAAGTCAATGTTGTGGGAAGTACTAATTGCTGCTGAAATCAGGGCTAACACCTCTCCACTGCAGTAATCTACTACCCATTGCATCCCCTCAGAGGTGAGCCGAGATCTCCAGAAATCTCCCCTAACTCTACTTCCCAGGTAAGCTCCTTCCACTGCTACTTGCCTTCATTATGTTAGGGTTGGTCAGTGTCTGGCAGGTCCCTGACTTAGGTTCCCAGGACAGTGCTTGTCAGTCTTGACAACACCGCTATCCTGAACCTATCTCCAGCAACTCAACTATGTTAAATGAAAATTCATGCAACTGAGCTGAATCCTGCCTGGCTCAGCAGTGACCAAACAACATTACTCGCTATTTGGCATCCCTTATGAAACAGTGTTAACCCATGCATTACTGAATTTCTGGCCATGGGACAAACAACACTGTTGTAGCTGAGTAACACTACACTAAAACCTGGCTGGTGTCTCTGGAAAGAGCTTGTTAGCCATGACAGTCCAGGTTGCAGACCACAGGTTGCTTTTTCCCCATGAGGGACAGGAGAATTTTGGAGAATGCTGTGTTTTCTGGATTGCTATGTCTTGATGAGGGTGGTAATCCAGTGCAGGCTTGTCTGAGCAGTGTTCCTCTTCATAGAACAAATGTGCAAGCTGGAATACACACCCCAGTTTGATAGAGGAAACGCAAAGTGGAATCCCTCAAGCAGAACAGCTAGCAAGTAGCACTAAAGGCCACCATACCCCGTAGTCATTTCCGGAAGAGCTGACATTCCTAAAATAATGACCAGGAAATGCCAGCAAAGCAGAATGATAGGGAAGCTTGTAATTTCTGCCTTACATCCCACACATTAGTTCCAGAGTGATGAGAAGTTATAGCTGGGAACAGGAAAAAGGCTTTCAGTGAAGGACATGCTGATGAGAGGGGCATTTCTATGGCAATTACCTGAATTCTGGGCATATTTTCACATAGGGGGTGCCTTGAAGAGAGCTGACGCGTTTCATGACAAAAGCTCTAGCAAGACCGTGCAAAATGTGAGGAGCATAAGTCAAACTAATTGCGCTATAAGATGTCCTTTCACTTCAGTGGGCTTGGATTAGACCTTGCAGTGCTAGCAGCTGATGCAGAACCAAGGAAGGAAGTGTTTAAAAATATAATTAACAAGGTTATTTTTCAAAGCTCAGAAGGCATCTTTCTTATGTGAAGACACTGTCATCCAGCAGCTGGACATCGTTCTCTTTTCTCAAACATAACCTGAATGTGAGGGACAATCAAACAGGACTGGCAAAATGTTCGGCATTAGCATGAGAGTTAGTAAGGAATTCCTAGCTGAAAACACAAAGCAACCGAAAACTGAATATTTTCTAGCTGAAAGCCATCTTGCCCCTAAAGTCACGTAAGTGTTTTTGAAACTTTTTATCTATTGTGTCCTTGCCAAAAAAGTTGGTCGCCAGCTTTTCACCTATGAGAATATCTTTGTATCTACAAGTGGATACCTCTATAAAAAATGTTTAGTACAAATGTCAGAATGAACCTTCCCTCCCCCAAAGTCATATACAGCCATATGACCCCCAGTTCACATAGGTCAAATCAACTAACAAATATTTTGGGGCTTTACCTCATCTCCAAGTCTTCATTTTCTTGTGGTACAAATTTGTACAAGGCAACATAGGTGTTCATTTGTATCGTGCTTTTATAAAATGGTCCCTTTAAGAAAAAAGAAAGAGAAAATTTAAAAATCTGTCCTGTAAAGGAATTTGGTTCACTTTGTTAGAGACTGGGGAACCATGGCCTGATCTTCCAAGGAATGAGCCGGAATCATCTCATTGCTTTCACACCTTAGAGGACTATGGCCCAGATAGGTACATTGTGAGCCACTAAGGCAGTAACTATCTTCATTTAAAAATAAGATTCTTTGAACCCCAAGATCAAACTCCAGGCTTCCAAAGAACACAAGCAGAAATCTACACAAGTTGGTCTTTCGGGTGAGGTCTTAAATATAAGTCTACCTTTTGGTCTCTGTTAATGTATGACTCACGAGCCCAGTAGTGTACCAATGGCATTATATGAGGTGTCTATTATACAGTCCTTGTTATGGATGGCACTAGAGTTGTACAGTGCGCAGGTCCAAAAAACAGGGTGGGAAAATCACTTTCTTAAATAGAAAGCTGCTTGCACTGGGCTTCCCACAAAGAAGACTGGCTACTCTCTGTCCTCATTTTCTCCACTGGTAATCTGGAGAAAAAAAAAAGTCCCTAAACCAAAACCCAAATAATTTTTCAAATCAAATCTGTGATTTTCATATTACTGCAGTTCTATTGTAATGACACGTCCTCCACACTGGATCTTTTTGTGTTCACAATATCAATTTGTAATAAACAGAAGAACATAAAAGGGACGATAACAGGTGAATCAAAGAGCCATCCTGTCCTGTATATTGCTTCCAACTGTGGCCAGTGGCCCAGAAATGGTATAAGAACATGACAGTCAAATATTGATGCTTCTCCAGAATAGTGCCTCAGCAGACCTACTCGAGGTCCTCGGCTATCCATAAAACCAAGACTTCTACATGACTTCCGATTCCCATTGCATTCTCACAAAATTTATGCCCATACCGGGGAATGTATACTTTTTGGTTCGTCTCCAAAGTGTTCTGTGCCATTTTCGGAGTATGTAAACACTGAAATAAAGCAAACAGATGACATTTTAGCAGTACTTTAAGACTTTTTACCTCAACAGGATCAGCTTTATTTTGCTAATCTCTTCCCTTTCCCCCTTACTTTCTTTGATCCCTTGTGCTCTCCTCTGAACCCTTCTAGATCCCCCCCCCAAAACACATATACCACAGGCACATGGCACAAAACAACCTCTGTCCTGAAAACTTTACAATTGTAACAAATAAACCATTTTGATCAGATGGGTATACACAAGTACAGCACTGGATATAGAACATAGGTCCCCTAATTGCATTACTATTTAAAGTCCAGCAGCCTTTTACTCACACCGAATGCTGTATTTTCATGTTTAGGATGAGCAGTATTTCCTTTTAAAAGCACCTGCAAAACCTGATGACCATATATGAGCAATATTGTGGGAAGTTTGTATGCAAAACCCCTTCTTTCCTCTTCAACCCTCTATCTCTAGATGTTTGATAGCCACCTTTGATCTTTCTCTGCAGTAGTCCCTGCCTGGGGGGCACTGGATATGCTGATTTTATAGGAGGTACCTGAATTGCTTTCAAATCAGTATGGGTTATCTGAGACGCAGGCCTGTATGTGTGAAAATTTGCTTCCAAGTTAATAAATCAGAAACTCACAGAATAAGACAACGGTCACAGCGCCTAACATACCTGATATCTAATCAGTTACCCTCTATTGTAACCGCTTCATGAGCTGACTGATGCCTGTCCTCTTTTATCTCCCTAGAAAAACTACAGCAGCTTTATTACATTGACTGAATTCCCCCTTCACAATTTAAGAATTGCCTGGTGTTTCTTGCTTCTGGATAAAGTCTGAAGATGATTTTAATAGCTGGAGTCTTTGAGTAGCCAGAACCATCAGCATCTTCTCCCACCATTTACCTCCGCAGGTGTTTTGAGCAGAAGCTGGATTTTGTAGTCTCTAACAATTTGGAAATCTCCAAAATGGTAATAACTAGCAGTCTGATTGTGTGCATTTTCTTTTTGTTTCTCTGTGATACACTTGCATGTGTCCAGAGGAGAGACGGTGCCAGGGAACACTTAACTGCTGAATTTCTTTCCCCTCTTCTCTTTCACTTGCTCGCCCTTTCTTCAATTAACACGTATTTCTGTGTCTATTCTACACTGTAAATGACAACCAAACATAGAGTCTTTGAAGAAGTTTTATGAGTGTAAGTAAGTATGAGTGTAAGTAAGGTTCCTTGATAGTAGAGAGTTGTACTTAGACATTGAGAAAATGTAGTGTTCTTGTAACAGAGGATAGCTAAAACAGCAGCCACAGAACACAGGAGAAAGATTTTGTACAAAGTGACACGCATCCACGAGCACGCACAAGCACATGTTCTCTGATAAAATGTAAGACAATATTGTCGTCATAAAGTCCAACGTGTGAATGTGAAGACAGCACGTGAGCTGATACCTGCAGCCTTTAACCTGAAAATGCCCCAAGTCGTGTCCAGGTGGTCTGACTGCAGCCGACCTGGGGGCCTCATTTGCCCCTCACCAAGTCCTGTTGTAGAGGGACTCTGACCCTGCAAACTGTCACGACTACCAGAGGGACAACCTTAAAAATAAAGCTAATTTCCTGTACCTTCTAGTATAGGAGTATATATATATCTGACATCTGTATAAAGGGGTGTAAAATGCTGCCGTTACAATCTGTCAGCATTTAATTCCCACTCAAATCACTATGTTTTGGCTTTTGTGTCCAGAGAAAAAGGCGTTAGGAAGGCAAATAGAAAAAGTTTTGGTGAATAACAAGTTGTGTAACCAGGGGCATTTTGGACTTGCAGAAAGTCAGTCACCAGATGAAGTGGAAATATTTCAGGATCACGTTTAGAGCAATTTCTGCTTGGTGACAGAAAATGAAGCTAAGTTACTAATGTACAGCCTCATGAGCTGCAGAGCTGACCCAGCAGGTGGGGTGGGAGCTGGACTGTATCCTTGTGTTTGTCAAGAAGTGCTCACCAAACCTGGGTTTGAAGGGAGAACATCCCATATTTGACTCGAGGGGAAAGGGCTCAAATCCCTGTTGATAACAGGCTCACACATGTCACTTAAAGTAAATTTTAGCTTGCGGGACTTCTGTTACAGATGGCAATTCACAGCAGTGAAGGGGTATAACTGGCTTAGAGGAGGCTGAAGGGCTGGAAATTAGGTATGCCATCTTACAGTTGTAAACTAGGAAGCTTTGCTTCACAGTACTTATGCCAGGCCCTGAATGAAAGAATCTTTCCTTTAAGTTGTCACAGGAGTCTATAGGAATGATTACTTGGCCACACGTGTGCTGGGTCCTTTCACCCCTCTACAGGCTGTGTCTTTTCTGCTGTTTCCCTTTAAGCAAAGAGTCTCAAATGGACATTCTCCTAAAATCATATTTGCAGAAGACAGTTTTTTAATGAAAAAAAAAAAAAAAAAAAAAGAACCGGAATGGACCTGATTCATCAAGGCATTAATGTGGAACTGCCTAAAGAGGCAGCGGACAACTGAGGAAAAAGGAGTGGTGAATCACCCTGTAACAACATTTTGAATTTACTTTGTTAAATTTTTAATCTCTGTTTAGCTCATGGTCTCTGGATATTACTAGGAGGCACTTGAATCTGAAGGCCACAGAGGTATGTAGTTCCTGTCTCCACACAAACAGAAATCCATCTATTTTCCTATTTGTTTGCCCTAGCAGCGACAGACCAAAAAAAAAAAAAAAAAAAAAAAGCAGGGATTTTTACAGTCTGAAAAGGATTTTACCATTTCCATAGCTTGTGCAAACAGTGCGGGCAGTTTATTAAAAATCTACCAAGGGGAAATTTTTGGAGTGACTGATGCATAATTTATAGCCTGAGCCTCTGAAGGATGGATTGTAAAAAAGCCAGTGCTGATCAAAGGAATCGTTAATGTGCTGCGGAAGTTATTTGGAGGTTTGACACACGCTGAGTTTTTAAACTAATCTCTTTGAGTAAGTTCCTTGAATGCCTCTCAGTGCATTCAGTGAATACAGATCTCGGAGAAAAAAGTTTCTTTGGGTTTCAGAAATGAAACTACTGATCGATAATGAAATATAAAGTTATCTGAAAACTCAAACAGGGCCAAATTAATCTCAGGTGGTCAGGATTAAACAATGTGAAATAGACGTAATCCTTTGTCTTTAACCAGGTCAGGTCAACTTGCATTTGCAAAACAGAAAACCTAAAAAATGTGTCGGGAGAAAGCAGATAACGTAGAAGGGAATGACTGAACACAGTGAGAAGTGATAGGACCAGGAGGGGAGGGAAGAAGTAAGGAGGTAGCATAAAATGGGAATGGACAGCTGAAGCTGTCATTTCACACACGTGAATTGCTAAGCATGTAAGGAGCACTGTGGGTGCTATGAAGAAGAAAGCTATGCTCACTGTGATTTGTTTTTGCAGTGTACATCTCATGTGAGATTCAGCAAAGCAGCCTTCAGGTGCTGCCAGAGAAGTTGTTCTGATGGTTTGGGCCTGAAGTTTTGCTTAGTGCTCAAAAACCCTTTGTACACATTGATTCCCTCACCGTGACTGAATTCAAGAACAGGGTCAGAAACATCATCCCTCAGTGGCTGAGATTTCATTACTAAGTTCTCAATTGGTATGATGATCTTGAAATCATACCAACGCCGTAAAAACATTACTCTTGTACTGCAAAGCAGACAAAGGAATTGGGTTATTAATATTGCTGGGCACATACTATAGTTATACTGAGAAGCTGCAATTATAATCAGGATTCATTGTGTTGGACATTTTACAGACATATGGATATTATATGATTCATTTCCTGTCCCAAAGACAGCATATAGAGACACGTAGACAAGTCAAACATATGGAAAAGAAAGTATTAGTTTTGTTCTACTTTGCCAATGTGGAACTGAAGCACGTTAAGTGATTAGTCTACAGTCATGTTCATGAAGCGCAGGAGATAGGGAATGGACCTGAACCAGTGTCAGGTCTGGACACAACAAATTAAGATTACTGGCGGCTTGGATTTCATCTGAATGGCAAAAAGCATTCCCCAAATTCTTGCACCAACTACATGCCGCACTCACCTCCCGCTTTGAAAAACAGCATGCTGCTAAAAGATGGACATGCCATAAAAAAACCACCTGAAATAGGTTGTACACAGGCCTATACATGTGAAGATGGTATCCTGGCCTGGCAGCACTCACCGCTGTTGCTGCGTTTCCTGCTTATGTCAAGGGTGCCTGCAGAGCTATCGCCTTCCTCAGGAACTTCTGCCAGGTCAGCTGTCTGCCGGGACAGAAAGATCAAATGAGATGGGATAAGCCAGTAAAAGTGAGCAATGAGGTGAAATAAGAGCACAGAAGAGCCTTTGGGGAATGCAGTACTTGGGTGCTACCAGAGCGCAGCAAGTCAGCCTAATGGGATTGCAGAAAACGTCGTATCTGGTGACGCACAACAAACACCTACTTCACAGGGAGCAGTGAAAGCCCAGAAAGAACTCCAGACCAAGTTTACAGTCTGGAGTACAAAAGATTTCTGCAGTACAAAGTAAAGTGAAAATTAAGGAACAAAGGATTATATTAAGCAATGCGTTTCTCTGTATAAAATAGAAGGGGCTTGGGGGAATTCGTAGGTCCTGCAGGTACACAAAATAGCTGTCTACCAAGGAGCCTGGACATTAGTTGAAACTATTGACTATTAATTTATTAACTCTGCATATATTATTCAGTAAAATAGCTGTAATGTAAGGGTGATTTTATTTCTGTTAACATGCTGTGAAAGAAGAAGCTGGAGCGGGATGGAGTTGGTGAAGTCAGTCTTTAAATATCTGCCCTCACTTTCTTATTAAACAGTCGCATGCCTGCCATGGTTAGGGAAAAATGAAACCCAAATGTTGTTGTTAGAATTACTATGATTTCTTATTTGTACCATATTAATGTCAATCATGATTAGGGACCCATTGTTCTAGGGTGTAGGAAAATGTGGGATGACATAATCTCAAGCCTCAGAAGTATACTCTGCGTAAGGCACCAGATTCCTTGGTTGGGTAGTCAGATTCTCCATGTACAGTGCATCAGGAACCAGGAGCTGCTCCAAACAACTCCATCCAATCTGGCCTTATGGAACTTTAGTTTCTGAACTTTCCACACTTGACTCCTTTTGGGTAAAGCAACCGATAAACCCCCCAAACATTGAACTTGAGTCAGGTGCTCTCCTAACCTGAAAAACCGTAAATCCTTACATGCTCCTGAACTTTATTTATTTATTGTTAACAGGATTTCAAGGCACATGGAAGGATTTAACTTCATTATTCCATGACACTTCACAATTGTACTGTACACATAACTCCGTCCATTGCTTTGCAGACCTTTGCCTGCGTTACAGGAAGAAAAGCCAAATGAGGAATATTCACTGCTTTTGTTCAGGAGTACAAAATCTGAATTGCTTTATAGATTTTTGTATGTTTTTTTCCTTTTACTAGTGTTGACAACAACGCTTTTTTTAGAAACTACTTTGACAATTTATTTCCCCTATCTAGTACATTCCTAGCTACTTCTTCATCCAAGCATACTAATGAACAAAAAGGTTAAAAGTAGATTTATGCCACAAGTATCTTGTGGTTATCTTGTTTCCCTTGCTATTTTAAGAACCTTCTACTTTACTGCTCTGTTATGCCTTGGTTTTAGACTCAGCATTTTGCAGCAGGACATGCTTGTCTTGCATCTTGCACAAATGGGTCACCCCTGGATGAGAAGGCACTGCAAGAGCAATGCTAACATGGAGTCAGTGTAGAGCATATCTAGAGATTTCTTGTTGCTGGGTGCAGAAAGGGAAAGACTGGCTTTGCTGAAATAGTAAGTCCCAGCTATTTTTCAGCTTATTGCTACAGCACGTTCCTCAGTCCTCATAGATAAGCTTCATAATTGCTGATTAGCTTCATATTTTGTTGGGTACTACTGCATATGGGATGTGCGGTGATTATCTCTTCAGTATATATACCTCACCCAAAACCTCCTGAAGTAACCTCAGTTACCTTTAATGATTTTTTAGTAAAGAGCTGTATAAAAAATGGTCTAATAGAAATGAGAGTTACAAAGTTGCTTGTAAGAGGAGGTGATCCATGAAAAACTAACAAGAACTGGAATCACATTTATTTCACCTCAAGTGACTTTCTGTATAAGTGTGGGTTGCAGAAGCACATCTCTGAAGGAAGCAGTAGGTAGTAAATCTGGAGCATATGGCCACTTTCTTTTATGGGAAATGCAGACTCCAGGCTGAAAAATCACAGTGGGTACGTCCACACTGCTCAGCCATATTAAAAATACCTTGGCTAGTTCAGAGGAAGGCAGTTATCTCTACTTTGAGCAGAGATATGAACTGCTGGAAGCTTCATGGCTGTAGAGGCAAGGCATGGCTCCTAGGCTAGTCGCCTTTGCTTTTGACTACCTTCAGCTCTGACCCAGAGCTAGCCTTTTGACAGCTTGGGCACCACCTACCAGATGAAGTAGGATCTTCGGTGTCACCATGTCCCTGGTGCCCCTGGTTCGGTGACATGGCAGAACCTTGAAGCGCTCCCCAGCTCCCAGGGCTGGGGCACAGCCTTGCAGCAAAGCCCCTGTGCTGCTGTGAGCCTCACAGCTGCTTTGAGAGGAGCAGAGCAGCACAGAAGTGAGGACCGCTGGGGAAAGATGTTAGCCCCTCTGCGTTATTAACTACACATGTGCTGCTAGCTCACATGCTCTGGCACATTTTTACCTGGGCCCTGAGGGCTCTGTGTCGTGTCCCTGCTCTGGTCACTGGTCAGTGCCTGCTCCTGGCACACACATCACAGTTGTAAAGCTCCATGGCCCCATCATTTGGATCAGGGATGTGCCTGCTGATGTTTTCATCCCTGTCCCAATCCACAGGCTTGCATTGGCAGAAGTTATGGTTTCACATGCCTGTTTATTCAGCTCTCTAATGTTTTCTGTTTTCTGTATGCTGACACGTGTTATATTCTTTCTCAGCCTCAATACCCTGGAGAAATTCCCATAACGAACTTGCGTTCCTCATTCTACACCCACACCCCACCTAGCTATGATCAGCTCCCTAGGGCAAGCTGACACAGCATTCGTGATTTCTACGCCTGAGTTGTCATTCATAATTCAACAGAATGCTTTATTGATTTAGAAAGCAATAATTACATTTGCAGAACTTCTGTTTCAAAGTAAATTAAATAATTGAAAGAAAGAACTGTAATCACAATGCGACAGGTGGTAGAGTCACTTTGTGTTTTAAAAAAAGAATGGAAATTACCAAATTCCTTTTAAGGCACAAACAAGGGTGGATAGAGGATGTGTCATTTAATAACTCCCTTGCGGATTTCACTTAGTTCTTGTTTAAATTTGTCTGTCTTCTTTCCCATCTGACACAAATGGACATCTGCTTAGAGGCCAGGTTTACCACCTGAGGTTACAGTTCAGCCATGTGAGTGAGCATTTAAGTGCCAGGGAAACGTTGTACCAAACATAAACAGATATTAGCACAACTTTAAATTAAACATGTAAGTATTTGTTCTGAGGCCTGGAGATCCAGTCTCATTATGTCTCTGTGCCTGGTGGTTTTTATTCTGAGGAATAAAAGGAGAGATTTTCAGATAACGTGTGTCTGATTTTTAGACATGACAAACAGCTTTAGCCTCCAGTGTATTCAGGTGTTTGTTTGGTTGGGGTTTTTTTGCCGGGGTGGGGGGGGGTGGGGGGGTGGGGGGGTGGGGAGGGAGTGGGGAGGATGTCTTGGAAAAAAAGAGAGCCTCAAGCATAGGCTTAAGTGCCTGTTTATGAGGTGAAAGGCTATGAAACGTTCTTTCAACACCATGAATGAGCTCCTGATCTCATGGGTCCCAGTACTGTTGAAACAACAACTTCTGTAAGCAAGAAATTGGCAATTGTTACTGTTGAACTAGGTATGGATTTAGCAAAGGCAAGGCTAAGGGAACTATCGTTTCCCTTGTCTATCTCCAGCTCTTCTGCCACTGTCCTGAAGAAAGTGACTTTTATGATCAGAGAGAGTGAATGACAAAGACTAACATGAGGTGAAAATCTCCCTGTCTGGATACAACAAGCTGAGCACACCTGCCTTTATTTGGGTTTTGGAGATCTGTGATGCCTCCCTTCTGAGTCTACACTGGGCAGGGGTGGAGGTACCAGTCCCTTGCCTTGTTGGAGTTGCAGTGTCGTTACCACTTGTATGAAGAATAAGTGCTCACCATCAACAACAGGCAGGATACATCTGCTCCAGCATGGCAGTTAAATATCTCTGTTCCGCTTTTACGCAGATATGCAAAATCAAAAGAATTTCATTTACTTTCCCAATTGGATAAAAGATTATTAATTTAATTTGTATTTTTTTTTCTTTTCTTCAAGAATCATCTAAAATATACTTAAAACCTGAGTTTTCAAAAATAATGTGTTTTCTGGTCTCATTTTGTAAGCTGAGAGTGAGATTCTTTTTTTTTTGAGTTTGAAATACAAGTTTTGTGAACTCTGGTACAAACTCCTGTGAATGAATATCTGTTGTTCCTCCAGAAACAAAATGGAAGAAAGATGTGGGATACTTACTGAGTTTCTGTTGGGAGAGTCAGACCCACTTCCAGAACTGCCCTTTTTGGTTTTCTGGGCTAAGGAAGTCCCAAAGCGGAGAGTTTCATACACAGGGTCAACCTTATTTCCACAGGCTGCAAAAGAAGGAGCAAAACATGCATTAATCCCTTGAAGACCTTTCTGGTCATGTTCCTGCTCCACTTGGAGAAACACCTGCGTCTACTAACATGGGATGTAGGCTTAGACATGAGTTGAGAGACTACCCTGATAAAAAGTATTTGATGAACTCAGTGGAATTGGATTTTGCTAGCGATTTTCTGCTGCCTTTCTGCTCCCATAAAGATCGTACTCCCTTCATACAGGCTCTTCATGTCCCCACCTTGTCTCTCTTCACCTGCCATCCTCCTTCTCTAAACATCACTGATGCTGCCTACACTGAAGGTAAGGAAGACAAAGTACCAGGAGGCTTTAATCCATGTTTGCTGCCTGTTGCTCTCAACAGTAGATGCTTGAGGGAAAAACCCTGTGTTGTTTCTGAGCTTTCTTGTGATATGGGTGGGCCATCACCTTTATCCATCTACCCTCTCAGTGCTCCTACTCAGTTCATGCGGATAAATAGGATGGCCTGGATCTTCCTTGAAAGGTACTGACATCCCTGCTGTGGGGCCATATGGGATCTGGAGGCAGGCGTGAGTAGGTACCTGCCGTTGGGAATGTGCTCCAGGTTGCTCAGCTCAGTCTAGGGGTAGACAGAAAGGCCACCACCCCTGCTGGCGTACGTCTGTTCAATTTTCATTCCCAGTCTCCCTCATAGCTGGCCCCAAAAGTCATCTCCCATGGCAGAGAAAGGGATGTCTTCAATTGGCACGAGCAAATTCAGTTCAAATCCTTTTCTACATACTGCATTATTAGACCTCAGCCTCCCTTGAGGCACAGGGCAGTAGATATGTAGAATACAGTACATTTGTAGCACTGTGTAGAAGGAGGGAAATTTTGGCCAAAATACTGAGAAAATATATGGGATTTTGAATTTTTATGAGAGCAAAGCACACTTCATTTTTTAGCCAGAGTTTGTTAAAAATCTTTCTATCAATTCTCACAAAAAAATGATGGATTTTTTTAGAAAGAGAAACTTAGATGAAATCCATGTAATCCACTTTGGTGTTTTGTTTTTTGTTTTTTGGTTTTTTTTAAACTGCTGAAAACAACTAAGTAAATGTCCTCAGACAAGTCATTTTCAATTGACTGCCTAGTTTTGGCTTTCATTTTTTGTACTGCCAGGCTTGCCTGGTAAGAGTACTGGTGCGGAGAAATATTTTCCAGAATCAACTCAACTTCTCCATTTCAAAATGTTTCTTTTCAGGAATTTGATATTACGGTGAGCAAAATCTGGTCTTGTAAATACTCGGACAATGTGTAGACATGGTCAATAAGGAAACGTATGAGGAAAGCAAGAAGTGTGGATGAAAAGGACAGCAACCTAGCAACATCACTCAAAAGCCAGACCAGTGGTTTGAATGACTCCTGCTGTTTTGATCTCTCTGTCTTTTATCTGGTTCTTCCCAGCTCAGATTTTCACCTCCATATTCTAGTGTTTCTTCCCTTTTAATTTCCTACCTTGATCTCAGGTAGCTATTATTAGAAACAGGGTAATTGCTAAGAGGTTTTATGTACGGGGTTTTGAGTGAAACGCACAATAAACACACCCTCTCCTCTTCCAGCTTTGTATCTTTGAAGTGGTTCCTTTCCTGAGATGGTAGGAGGACATCCAGTCACCGAAAGGAGCTGGAAGGCTGCTGAGGGTAAATACCACGGCTGGAAGTCTGCCGCTGCTGCTGCAGAGCACTGCCAAAAGGAGACTGAACGGAAAAGCAATCAAAACCTACCAATAGGCATCACTTCTTTGATGCAGCCAAACTGTTCATGAATGAGTAGTGGTGAGCTGTAGTACCGTCGAAATCCCTTTGGCTGGAGGGAGAGAAAGCAAAAACAAGTGAAGTGCACTGCTGCCATGACTGACATAGCAGAAATAACCTCAGCTCTTTGGCTAATGGCGTAATAGTGTGGCGAGGCTAGAAATTTGCCTCCTGTTGTTGAGTCACTGTGGGATTTAGAGATCAGGGAGTTATTTGATTTTTCTCCTGGAAAAAACCAATTTCCCGTATTTATGTGGAAGGAGGGGCTCATTTTCAGCTCCCCTTTTTCTTCTGTCGTACACAAAAGCAGCACTAATTAATTGCAGCAGAAGTGCTGAATCATTAGAGGTTCTGGGAAGTTTCCCTCTCCCTTTCTTCTTATGTAATGTGAATTTGCATTGTTTTGCATTTGCTAAACATGCGACCACCCTTTCCCACCCTAACTCCAAATCCTCATGTTCCCACATATGCACTTGTGAAACCCAAGGAATTTAGAGCCTTTCTATAGGTTTTTCTAAGATTTGTTGCTGACTGACTGCAGCTTCCACTGCTTTTTTGTCTTGTAAGGTCAAAAAAACTCCACAAGTTGTGACCAGACGTCCCCTCAATGTACATTTGTAGAGAAACGCACTATAACAACTCAAGCTATACCATTAAAGAATACTACAATATAGCCAATAACAGTGCCCAATACCACGCTAAAAACTATTCTTAGAAGGTTAAACATTTCCTGTTACCTCTCTATTTACTGTCTCAGCTAGCAAATAACTCAGGCAAAGGCTGAGTACCCAAAATGAAGGTACTAAGTCTTTGGAAATGCCCTTCAAGTTATTAGGGATCTACAGATGGTCTCTCAGATTTCTAATCTTTGTGAAAACTTCCAGCCGTATTGAGGAGTGGAAAAGCCTCATGGAGATGTGTGTATTTTCTATGTTCAGCATACATCAAAAAACCCATAGAAAACTAGTTCTTTTACTAATGAGCTGCAGTACAGATTGAGAAGGAACGAGGGGACTGACAAATTTGGTTTCTTACAGGAATAAATTCCAGACTCTCCAGCCTCTGTTTGCCCCCAAACTAGATTCAGACATAACACGAGCTAATAAAAATCCCATGACTTCCTGCTGTGAAGTTGGCATCTATTTTTCTGCTTTTGTAAACTAGTTACCACAAGAGCTGAGGTTGCAATCAAGAAATGCGTGAAACAATTCACGTGATTTAGTATTTGTCTTGTCCAAGGCTTGCAATGAGATCATTCATCTCTTCACAGACCAGCTTCCTATACCAGAATGCCTCACACTAGGGCTACTATTATGGTTTAAATGCATAAAGTTTTGCCTCAGGTGTATAAACAACAATAGCTTTCACTGAATACTGTTGGAGAAAAAAGATTTCCCTGTGAAAGGTGGGTTTTCTAGCTTGCAGTGCTTGCATTTTTTCATCATTGAACACAGTGAAACTGTTTTGTTTTAGCTCGTATTTGTCGCTGGTGCCTTCAGGTTGCAACAAATTTGAGAACATCTGAAACATGAATATGTGTCTTCAGTTTTCATATTGCAAATGGTCGTTTTTCCAAGTTCTTTTTCCAAGACTAACCAAAAGTACCGTATTCCCACAGAAATCATCAAGTTGGGTTAGAATCCTTCCAAACACAGTGTCCTGCCTCTGCCAATAATGAGAGTTTGCTGCTCAGAAGGTGACCCTGGCGCTAAGGTGCTGTGTCCATATAGGGGCAGGTCTCCTCCCAGCCTCTCCTGCTGAGAGGTTGCTTCAAACTCTGTAGTGTCTCACTGTGAAACATTGTTTGGTTTTCTTTTTAAGATTAATCATGGTTTTTCTTCAAGCCGTAACAGTGGAAAAAAGAACAAAATGTAATTTGAAGGGTTTTTATTTTGTTAAACTCCATTGAAATATTTTGACTAATTTATAGCATTCCTTGAGAGATTTACACCACAGCAAGCACAGTTTAAATCAAGAGAACTAATTTTATTATTTAGCTAAATTTGGATTATATAGCTGCATTTTCGCATCCACAAAGCAGACCAGATTTGTGTTTCATTTTTGTTCAGGTTTTTGAGTGGTAGCAGCTGCCCAAATCGATAACAGGGTACCACCTGACTTTACTTTTTCCACCTCAGTAAAGTGACCTCGTGTCAGTTCTGTTAGTGCACCAGATAAATGCCAGCCAGGGGGTCAGGCACACAAAGTAAGTGGCTCCAGCACAGGCTGGTGCCTCCCACTGCACTTGCTGCCCTGAGCTGCTCACTTACCAGCTTGCCCATGCAACGCTGTTGTCCAATACTGTCTGCACACTTGTGGTGGATGCTCATCTTACAAGCCTTACAGCGCAGTCCGTGCTTAGCGTTTGTCCCTGTGAAATGCACGGAAATGATTTAATTAGACAAAATCAATAGTTTCCATACATTTAATGAATGACCTGAAAGAACTGATGGGGAGGTCAGTTGCAGTAAATATTGACAGCATTCTTCGCCTTGACTACTTTGTTTTCTATACATTTATATATGCATTTTCTTTACAGCCTCTCCATTTTAGGCATTTCTCCCCAGGCCCTTCCCTAGGCTATTGCTTCTTTTAGATATGTATTGGATTATTGTATGATACTCTTATCAGTGATGGCTCTGCCTCGTGAACGTCAAGCAAAGCGCCTTTGAGATTTTGAAAGAGCCTGGCATGAGAGCCATGCATGGCTGAGGGAGCCACTGAAGGAGCACCCAGATTCTGGAGCTGCCCTGGGGAGCCAGGCAACCAGTGGAGGGCCAGGTTTTGTGGGTGAGAGGTAGCTCCAGGGGTGCGTGAGAGGGCTAAGACAGCTCCCTTACAATTGCCCACCCATGCACCCAGGGACTGCTACTCTCACCTCCCTGGGTCGGTCCTCAGAGGTGCAGGAAGGGTTCCTTGCACGTCCCTGAGTGCGGCAGTGAGGATGCCATGGGTCTGACCTTGCTCTCCTTCACTGGCAGCGGAAAAGTTCAGCGCTGCAGGTAGGGGAGCTCCAGGAGAAATTTTGCTTTACAGAAATAGACTTCTCCCACTTGGGCAACAGTAGTTTTGCATTATCTTCAATGTGGACCTACTCTTAAATGACAGAGCCAAGTCTGTTTGCTTCCAGGCAGGAACAGTCGCTCTTATTCATACACCCATAAGACTTCCTAAACTACACAGAAGCAGTTAAGCTGGAGCAACTCTTTTATCCCTACAGGACTGTATAAATGGAATGAGTAAACAACATGTCAGTTCATTATCATCTACTGTGAGAATGAGTAACACAAAAGGTAGTAAAAAAACCCCGAAAAACTCTTGACATTTTAACCAGCCCTCATTAGTCAGACATGATAGGAACATTAGTCACAAGGATCCTGCATCTGAAAGTACTCATGTAGCTCTTGTTTATTTGAGTAGTCAACACCATGTACGTGCCGCTGACTTCATTCAGTGAAATGCTGGGTCTGAAAGAAGCACTTCAGGGAAGGGCTCATCAGGTTGGTGACAAAAGCCGAGCCTTGACAGGACCACTTTCAGGGGAAGAGGTCCCTGAAGTGGCCGCTTTCAAGCCAGATAGATAGAGGCAGGCTGGAGGAGCTGGGAGGGCGGCTGCGGTAAGCCAAGCTCAGGCGTTTCACTTGTGCGCTTCTTGTAGGACAGGGAACTGACCTCCTCCCCGCCTGCCTACTGAGACTGCTGGAGAGATGGGGAGTGAATGGGGATGAGTGTGGGGGGCACCTCAGGGACTCCCATGCAGTGGGGTCAGCACCTTCTCCCTGCTTGTTGCTTGCCCAGCCCCTGTCGGCTGAGCTGACGCATGGCACTTCGCTGCTCGGGTACGTGCAGGCATCTAGCCTCATTCCTGGGGTCTTTTTTTCTAGTAAACACAGGATTTTCTAAAAGAACACGTCCCTGTTTGATTGTTTGATTATTTTTTTTTTCTGCATGGTTGCACTTGGATTACTATGCTGTGAGGATTTTTTCAGTTATAGTTTCTTTTCAATAACACACGCTCAAACCAGTAGTGACTTCTGCGGCTTTGTGCTTTCATTACTGATGCTGAAATGCTGAATCACCCTTCCTGATGGTCAATGACTGACACAGCAAGAAAACAGGACTTCCTCCACATTTTTATATTTTATAGGGCAGAATGAAAAAAAAGGAAACTGACATCATGCTTTGCCTATACAACACATATTTATTGTCAGTGCTTACACTGGCTCTAATCCTCCTCTCAGGCTGGTCTGTACTGGCATAACTCTTACCTGCTTTGCCAAGTTACTCCTGAGACTCATCTGAAAAGGCAGTCACTCTAACAGTCCTTTCTGCTGTCTGTGTTACACTTTTACAGCCATTTTAGTGTTAACATCACAAGGTGGATATTGGTCCTTACATGTTATAACCACGTGATCACAGAAGATACACAGTTCTCGACACAACTGTGCACCCAAATGACAGGCAAAAGGAATGCAAAGTATCTGTGCTACTTTCAAAAATCAAACCCCAACTTCTTCAGAACAGAAAGCTACGGTCATGTGAAAATGAATAAGACAATAAATTACAAAAGATCAACGCTATATTTCTATTGCTGAATGCCACTTGTTAACTGTGGGTAGGTAAGAAGCAGCTTCAAAGAGAGGAAAAGTATTTCAGCCACACACTTGAGTCTACAAGAAGTCTTTGTAAACGAAAATGAAATTCCCTGTAACTACCAAGAGCTTCAGTCTTTAATTCATTGTCATTTCTAACTACTTGGTTTACTGTGGGACTAGGCAGCTTGGAAATAATTTGCATGTATCTCCCTGCCTCCCACTGAGGAATAACTAAAGGGCTTAAAGAAGCAGCATTTATTCTGTATTTACACTTAACTACCATACCTCAAGCTCTGAAAATGGCATTTCTACAAGGCATATTTTCTTTTTTCCCCAGGATAGTTCTTTCTTCTTCAGTTTCTGACCTCCATTACAGTAAATCAAACCTCCTCAGGGAATCGTGGCTAAACTATTTCAAAACTGCATGCTAGAGATTAGACAACTACATATCGGCAATGTATCATCTGACCCAGAAGTTCCTGAGATCTAGAACTGAGGCACATCCACAGCTCACATTATGGAGAAGAACAGATCCACATTCAATATAGGTGTAAATGAGACCAGAGTTTGACCCATTGCATCAGCTTTCGGTCTCCCATGTAAGCAGGCTTGTTGACTTTGCAGCTGCCTGAATGTGGCTGGTTTTGGAAGGCATCCTGGTAGTTTGAAATGGGGAAAAAGCAGGCAGAACGTAGATCTTGCAAACAGGTTATGTAAGGCTGAGTGACTACAGTGAGAGTCCTACAGTCATGCCAATATAAGAGAGGTTGGACAGGAATGCGTCCAGGTGGGTTTTAACTATCTCCAGAGAAGGAGACTCCACAACCTCTCTGGGCAGCCTATACTACATTATTATTACTACAATACTATACGATACTATAATAATAGTAATAATAACAACTCTGCAATGGGGCAGACTATTTGAGGGGAATTTGTATCATATCACTTATCTGTTTGAAGTTGAAAGCCTCTCTATGGTGTGCTTATTCACACGGGGTTAATCTCTCTGTAGATTGAATAAAATATGGGTTTGATGGACGCACAATTCAGTGGATAAAGAACTGGCTTGACGGCCACACCCAAAGAGTGGCTGTCAATGGGTCCATGTCCAAGTGGAGGCCAGTGACGAGTGGAGTCCCTCAAGGATCAGTACTAGGACTGGTCTTGTTTAACATCTTCATCAGCAACATGGACAGTGGCATAGAGTGCACCCTCAGCAAGTTTGCTGACAACACCAAGCTGTGTGGGGTGGCTGACACACTGGAGGGAAGGGATGCCACCCAGAGGGACCTCAACAGGCTGGAGAGGTAGGCCCATGCCAACCTCATGAAGTTCAACAAGACCAAGTGCAAGGTCCTCCATCTGGGTTGGGGCAATCCCAAGCACTGATATAGGCTGGGCAGTGACTGGCTTGAGAGCAGCCCCAAAGAAAAGGACTTGGCAGTGCTGGTGGACAAGAGGCTCAACATGAGCCGTCAGTGTGCACTAGCAGCCCAGAAAGCCAATCGTATCCTGGGCTGCATCAGGAGAAGCATGGCCAGTAGGTCGAGCGAGGTGATTCTCCCCCTTTACTCCACTCTCGTGAGACCCCACCTGGAGTACTGCGTCCACTTCTGGAGCCCCTACTACAAGAGAGATATGGATGTGCTGGAACGTGTCCAGACAAGGGCCACGAGGATGATCAGAGGGCTGGAGCACCTCTCCTATGAGGACAGACTGAGAGAGTTGGGGCTGTTCAGTCTGGAGAAAAGAATGCTCCGAGGAGACCTTATAGTGGCCTACCAGTATCTTAAGGGGGCCTACAAGAAAGCTGGTGACGGACTTTTTAGGATGTCGGGTAATGGTAAGACTAGAGGGAATGGATTAAAACTAGAGATGGGGCGATTCAGATTGGACGTTAGGAAGAAGTTCTTCACCATGAGGGTGGTGAGACACTGGAACAGGTTGCCCAGAGAGCTGGTGGAAGCCCCATCCCTGGAATTTTTTAAGACCAGGCTGGACGGGGCTCTGAGCAACCTGATCTAGTGGGAGGTGTCCCTGCCCGCGGCAGGGGGGTTGGAACTAGGTGATCTTTAAGGTCCCTTCCAACTCTAACAATTCCATGATTCTATGAAGCATGGGGAAGGGCAAGAGTAAGGAGAAAGTTCACATTTGAGATGGCCACAGCAGTGTCTGGAAGGTGCAGTATTCCTGCAGAAGTAGTGAAGCCTGGCATACTAAAACATTCTCCTCAGGGACTTCTGCTGAACATACTCTGATGACCTGCACGCCTGACCATCACTCTCTTGTTTGCTTCCTGCCCCCCTAAATAGCCGACAGCCTGATTGCAGCCTACCATTAGCAGATATTCCCCTATGCTAACCTTAAAGCACAGCTGGAAGCTACTGTTATAAAGTACTCACTCAAATGTCTTAGCCCATCTGGAATCATTTCAATTTGTGGTGGATCAGAAATAGAGGAACTAAAGACTTAGCAATTAAGCTAAACTTGGAGTACCGTAACTACTTTTTTTCTCTGGTTTTCATTCAAAGGGGGAGTAGACTAACAGCTTTGATGGACTTTTTGTTATTACCTTCAAAAATAATCATCCCTCTCACCATCTTCTCCAAAGACCCTTACTAAGGTTACTTAATCAAGTTGTTAAATGCTGAGCACGCCAGAACAAAGGTTCTGCTCAGTTACTTTTTGACTGCAATCTAGGGATGCATTTGTCACTATTTTTATTCAAGACACACTACTTCATTCACTGAACAGGGTGGACAGTGTTCAATGAATGGGCAGCTCTATCCAATACTTCTTTTTTTACTTTCATTGATCAGTGTGTGTCCTGAAGCATCATCTCTTGAGTACCATACTAATCTAATTCCAAACACAAGGTGATTAATGGCCTCATGGGCGTTCCTATGGGATCACTATCTTTGTCTCTCTACGCCTTGCAATATGAACACGTTTGCCAAAACCTGCATGGGATGGCTCCCATTTGAGGGACTAAGGGGTAAAACTGTCAGAGGTGTCACTAATATGGCACTATTTGGCCCAGATGCTGGCGTTTAAGTTGTAAAAATTGCAAGCTGCTAAAACCGGGGGTTTAGAATGGAAAGTACTGGACATATTTACCTGACTCATAGTGCCCATAAACATAACTGTCAATGTAGTCATGAAATTCATATAGGCAAAACCACACATATATTTGCACGTATGTTCCCTGCATCCTATTTATTAGTGTATCTATTAATTATCTCGTAGTCTGTAAAGGTTGGTATTCCTTTTCCAAATGAAAAAGCCAAAACTGACAAAAGAAACAGTGTTTCACTGGAAGAAAATGAGGAAATTTTGTGTCAGGATACCTGAGTAGCTCTTAAATAAACTTACAAATGAGGTTCTGCCACAGCCATTTTCTTCAAATACCAGCTAATGCATCCAGACACCCGGCACTGGAAGGACACGTTGTTTTGAGAAGCAGGTCATGTTTAATAACACCTTGCTAGAAATACTCTACGACTGTGTCAGCTCCCATTTGAATATCTAAACCAGTGGCTAGGCTTTCCAGAACGGCCATGGAAAATTGAATCTTAAACTATTCTGATAATCTGACCTGAAATACTACCAAAAGGACACACTGCATCACTTTTGTAAATCTAAGCCTTTTTTGGAGGAAGCCTAAATGGAAACAGAACACCTCAATACAGGTGAATGGAAAAGATTTGGAGACAGAGAGAGACAGAAGAGACAAGGCGGAATTTGATTCCAAGTCTTTATGTCTGTCTTTCCTATAAAAGTAATTTAGTAACTACTGTGCATTTCAGGAAAGTGACATTTATCCTAAGGAATGCAAATGAGAATTATGTTTGTCACACACTTGTGAAAGGAACCTTTATCACCCTCTTGGCCAGCACAGCTATGGCCGCAGCGCTGTTGGCTGGTGCTTTTAGCCTGTTGTTTCAAGACTCAATATAAGATTAATAGCTAGAGAGGGAGAACGCGCCTTACAGCCTGGAGAAATTTGAAAGAAAACCCCAAATGTTGGTAACAACATGAAGTTTTGCTGACTGTATAAAGATAACTGTATTAAGCACTTATGCTAAAGTGAAAAAAAAAAAAAAAAGAGACGATAAAGATTCAGGTCTATAAAAGAGAGAGAGAAGAATGGAAAGAGACACACAGAGACTGTCACCTCCAGCTAATTCAGCTATGACCCAACCACTATTTTTTATCATTCCAGCTGAGAGGAACGTGCCAGTAAGAAATTGTTTTGATTTAAAACTTTCATAAATACATACATTTAAAATTACGTATTTTCCATAGAACTTCAACTTCTGCCACGGGAGGCTGATAAAAATAATGAGTCTCTTGCCCCTTTCTCCCCAAGCACATTTGCAATTGTCACCAGAAAGCTGTCTCCATGCCAGAATTTATGGGAAATAGAGAATTTTAAGCAAGCTGGGCCAGTATTGTAGCAGTGAAGGGTTTAGGCGGTCACCTTAGAAGGAGAAAGAAAAGCCCCTGAAATGGCACTGGTGCCCATGCGGTCATCTCTAAGCCATTCACAACCTCCTCTCCCATCCCCGTCTTCATAATTAATTGTCTTTGCGTAAAAGCTCTGACGCTAAAAGGGAGACTATTTTTAAAAATTCCTCTATGGCTATTTCCTGCCCCTGCAGCTGGATACTGCTGGACAAGTGCTCACCCTCCTCCTTCTGCTCTGCCTCAGTCAGGAGCTGTGAGTAGATCAGAGAATGGCATTTTCTATGCAGAACATCCATACCTTTAAAGTTAAAAATCTTGAGCCTAATTGCCCCAAATCATTGCAGTTTGAAGGATGAGCTGGGCATCCCTTTTCTTGCCCTTCCTTGGCCTTCAGCCTCCCCAGGTGCCACGCACCACCTCAGGAATTGCCCCCTTTCTCTGCGGTAATACCCTCCTGCTTCTTTTTCCTAACTGATGCTGGGACCCCTTCACCTGCCCCAGCTGACATTGTGGAGAGGACAGAGGTGCAGATCCTCAACTGGCCATCAGGTGAGCTATAGATCAAAGCCTGAACCCAGATTTCCCCAGCCACCCTAGATGGCCAACAGCTGGAAGTCATTCCTGTCTGATGCCTGACTGATAATTCAAGTTGATGGGTGCACAGTTGCCAGGTGCATTCACTGATACACCTCAGATAAAATTACCTGTACTATTACCAGTCCTCCCATTGCACCTTCCTCTGCTAAATACACGACTGAATGGATTGTTCAAAAAAGTAATAAAAAGAGGACATAATGATTTTGTGGTCTGCTGCGTATTGTTCCTAATTGGCCTGCAGATAAACGTATTATGGCAGCCCTTGTCACTGTCATTTTGACGTTTCAAAAGGATCCATTTTCCTTTTTCAAGGAGATGAAATTGCACTTTACGGATACCCTTCTCTTTTGACCGGACTAGATTAGTCTACACTCATGTGAACACTGTGGCAAATGCATGAATAACAGATGTGTAGGATGAAAAAGTTCAACACACACAGAGAAAACTAGGCAAAAAACTTATTTAGGCAATTTTTCATGAATAACGGCAGCATGGGATTGACTTCAAAGATTTTACTCTTTAGTAAAGGGGTTTTGGGTGGTTTTTTTATTTTACAGTTAAATCTTTTGGTTCAAAATGTGCAGAGTTGTGGGTAGGTTAAATCAGTAGCTCCTTGGGATGGGGGTACATTGTACAGGGACATCCAATAACATGTGGGAGTTAGAGAAGGAACCCCTCCATCTGGGACCAAGCTGCCAGGTCTGGACCTGACACCTTGACTTACTGGAGTCCCCGTTCCCCTGAGTCTACCTTGTGTCAGTCAAAACCAAACGGGGTATGGGGAGAAGCTGGGACTTTTATACTTATGTTCTGTAGAATAGGACTTGATATTCAACCATGGTACCTGTCCTGCCAAATTAATACATTTTAGATTATATATCACTGAGAGGTATGTGTCTGTTTCAGTGCCTACCCCACCCAATTTCCCCATAACAATATCCGATGTTTAAATAGCAAGAAAAGTTGGCTTGCATGTAGGCAGGCTACAAAACAGTGCATAAAATTAGAACTGACTTCCTAGTGATATAGTTTTCTTTAGAAACAACATGCTGAGAAAAAACTGAGGCAGTAATAGGCAGGTTTTTCTTGAAGGCTGTTACAGAGAAAAATATCCCTGCTAAGATAAAGTCCTTTCTAACTTCATGGTTTTAAATCATACATATCAGCAAGAGGAAATGCCTTTATTCTTCTTGCAAATCAACTCTGTAACTCCTTGACAAAGAACTTCCAAACTCCAGACCTTTTATTCTCTGGTTCAGGAACAATGAGACTTACTTAAAATGCAGATTGGCATTTCCTGTCTTTTGGTGCAAAAATGATTCTCATTCTGGTGAGTAGAAGAGAATGAAACTCACTGCCCTGTGCTGAAAAATTTGGACACAAGAGGTTTTTTTGCAACACACTTTTCACATATTCAGCAGCTTTGCTATAAATGTCTGTCCCTGAAAGGAAATATCCACCTCCATATTTCTTAAAATATCATCTTAGGTTTTTGATCATCTAAATGTTAATTAAGATGCTGGAGTGCCATGATAAATAAACTAAGAGCTAAATATTGAAAGAAAAAGTCCCAGTCCTCTAAAAACCAAACACAATAAACCATATCTAACGTTCTTTGCTGTAAACAAACTGACACTGATATCACAATACCTACTTTTCTAGACAATTTTCTAGACTGCTTAGCCTATGCTTGTAGATCTTCGCACCAGGTTGCTTTGTTGAGAAGGAAAATAGCTCAAAGAAGATAGGCATAGACTTGCTTATGGTACATGAAGCTGAACTGCTCCAGAGATGATGATGGTGCCAGAGCTGAATGGGAATGGCAACATGGAGAAATTAAAGCTGGTGTGGTGTCCCAAAGGAGGACAAGCAGAGATCAATGACTGATCTTGCTCTCAGTAATATTAGTAAACATAGTGTGTTCAGTAACGTCAGACTTCAAACAAGATCTTCATGTTCACAGGCTCAGGTTATTTGTACCTCCATTCTTACACGTGTTGAAATGAAAAGCCGTACAATTACAGCCTTTTTTTGTGTTTTGAGACACTTTGAAAAAGCAGTTGAATTTTGTAAGGCCACTTATATGTGCTGAAACAAGGGCCTTGTACCATTATGATAGAGGAGCTGAAAAACAGAAAAACAATAGCTGAATGTAAACTATGCTGTGAAATGAAGAGCAGGGTTCTGGGCTTGCTGAAAATGTGGGAAAAATGTTACAGAACAAAAGACCAGTCTCCCCTCAGTAAAGGGATTTAATATCCTCTCTGGTCTACTAATGGACTTTTAACATTGCCTGCTGCTTGCAAAGCTCCATCATCAATGGGTTTCAAATGAGAGACTGCTATGTGCCAGAAGATTAGGGCAATCAATTAGGACAATACAAAGTTTAGTTTGAAAAAAAACCCCTGATATGTAAATAGCCATTTGCTCTCTGGCCTTCTGCTGTTTCAAACTTACTGAGGTTTTTGGCTCCTTCCTCCTGTAGTAAAAACATTCCCTCATCAGCACAATGTCTCGGTGTTGTTCCTGGTCTTTGTTAGCACGGACTGACTGGCAGCGCCTGCAGCGACGGAACTCGCACATGAAATGCTGACGTGTGACTTACCATGGCCACGAATCCTCTCCCTCCCTCTTTTGCCCATTTCACAGTAGCTAGTGGTGGAGCTGGGAAGTGGAGCAACAGAAGATAACTACACGTGTCTCCACCCAAAATCTAGTGTGTGGTCAGGATCTGGCCTCTCACAAGCTTCTGCTCCAAAGCTTTTTTTTTCCTTGGATCACATGTAGCTGAGGAGGACCTCATCAGAAGCTACAGGTGTAAGTGACAGCATGATTTGCTCAGACTACGGGTAATTCAGGGCACCACTATAAGTAACTGTGCAGTTATACCAATTTGGTGGGATCAGAGAAGCCATGTTTACAGTTAGTCACAATGTGTTGCTTCTTTACAGAATTTTACAATCGCATTTTATAACAAAAAGCGTTTCAGTTTCTTTTCCGTAGCAGTTTTGAAAACAAAAAATGAAACGGTAAATGCGGAAAAACATTCAAATGAAACCTTTCAACCCAAGTGAAAGTTTTTTAAATTTCTTTTTTCCAGAAATAGTTATTGATTTCAGTGAAATCACACAGGTTGGGCAGAAAAACACAGTTTACTGCTGTCATCTGCTCAAAGAGGCAATCTCAGCCTTCACTGTTACAACTTGAGAGAATTTAGTGCTTGACACATAGCAGTGCTGCCTAAAGCACACCTACAAGTACACTTCCACATGGCATCAATTATTGTTTAAATGAATACGAAAAACTTCTGTCAAACGATTTTACAGAAGTTTCTTCAGCTCAGCAATGCAAAAAGAGTATTACTTGCCTGGCGGTCAATCTGGGGAGCAAAAAAATATGGACATTAAGCTGAAATTTTCCTTTATTTCTAAATATTTAAATAATTAAACCAAAAATACCAAAAATTTGTTTTCTAAGATTTTGTCTCTCAACAGGAACAATTCAACGCATCACTCATAACCTGTCCATGGTTAGAGAGTATTTGCATTATCTGAATTCACCCTGGATTCAAATACGAACAAGCCAAGCCAACTCAAGCCATTGCTTTTCTCATCTACACATGTGGTTTGCACCAGCATGACTTTGTGGTTTGTTGTCCAAAAGCCTTAATTAACGTTGACCATAATTGTGTTACCACTATTACAGATAAGGAAATCCATAGAGGTTTGGTAGCTACAACTGTCTGGCCTGTACAATGATACAACCTATAACAAAAGTCTAGCAAAATCCATCAGATAACCTTGCTCTTAGCAAAGTGATTTCCAGTGCAACAGGAGCTGTTGGTGGGAAGTCACTGGAGGCATGATTTGGAGAGGAAGGAAGAAAAAAACAGCAGATCAGTGTGTCAGAAGGCACTGGCATGTAGCTGGAACTCCCTAAGAGAGAGCTGGGTCATTACATATATTTAGATTTAGGAGCTGTCATAGGCAAAAAATAGCTGAAATTGTGAACACGAACAGGCAGCAGATAACTGTGTGTATGTGCATGGGTGAATGTCTGAAATTGAACTCTTGACCCTCAGACAGCAGCCTGCTACTTGCAAGCTGCAACCAGTATGGGCTGCTTGGTAATTCTGATAAAACTTTGACTAAACAGAAGTGACGTATTCCAAATCCTCCAATTAATAAAGAGACAGGAGATTGACCCACTAGTTAAGAGGCTGATCATAGAATCATAGAACCACCTACGTTGGAAGCACTGTTCTTATGCACGTACGTTATTTAGACTGGAGGAACTTTGAGCTTGGTTTCCAGAAAGGGAATCTGGTGCCAAGAAATGAGTTCCTGAAAGGAAGAAGTGGTCTCGGAAAGAAGAAGGGGACCCAGAGAGAAGAAGCTGAAGATCCTGGCCTCGGGAGAGGTCTGAGAAATAGGGCAAGATCCCGGAGATGAGGAAGCCATGGACATCAATGCCAGGGAATGCTCAGGGACCTTGACCAGTGGCACCTGAGATGGATAAGTGCAAGCAGCATCACAGAAGGAACCAACAAGACTTTCTGCCCAACCTTCCCAGCCCAGTAGTGACCTCGCTGCAGGGAAGGGGAGACCTAGGGAATGAAATTCTGCCAGAGGGTGAGTGTGAGAAAGACTAAGTAGGGTAAAAGCTGTAATGTCACTGATTCTTCAATAAAAAACCTGGTATCCAGATCCTTTCCACATTGGCATTTATGCTGTCTCACCCTTGACAAGAGCTCGGCCTCATTTTTGATTCTTTGGTTAAGGAACAGCATAAATTTCCAGGTGGGGCATTTTGAAAGAGCATCTGTCAGAGATGCACCCAAACCCCATCAACATCTTAAGAGTTGGATTCTCTGTTGCTCTTCAGAAAAATCTCTAACAAAGAGTTTGTTGCCCTCGGAGAGCACCACTATGCAGTTCAGTCTGCCAGCACGTGTCATCAGCTTGTTATGGAAAACAACCGCTCATAAGAGGCTATTGCTCATCTGCTGCTCTCCAAGAGAAACTGTCCTGTGTCCTCCCTTCTGGTGACATTTGAGACCCATCATTCTCAGTGGCCGTTTATCCCATTGTGATGGTTTTGTCTGGGATACAATTAATTTTCTTCATAGTAGCTGGTAAGGGGCTATGTTTTTGATTTGTGCTGAAACTAGTGTTGATAATACAGGGATGTTTTCATTATTGTTGAGTAGTGCTTACACAGAGTCAAGGCCTTTTCTACTCCTCGCACCACCCTGCGAGCTGGTAGACTGGGAGTGCACAAGAAGTTGGGAGGGCACACAGCAGGGACAGCTGACCCCAACTTGACGAAAAGGGTATTCCATACCGCATGACGTCACGCTCAGCAATACAACTAGAGGGAAGGTTGGGGGGGGGTTGCTGCTCAGGGACTGGCTGGGCATTGGGAGGTTGGTTGTGAGAAGTTGTTTTTATTTCCATCATTTGTCTTTCTTGGGTTTTGTTTCTCACTCTTTTTTATTTTCCTTTTCATTATAATTTTATTATTATTGTTATTATATTATATTTTATTTCCATTATTACACTGTTTTTATCTCAACCCACAAGTTTCCTCACTTTTACCCTTCCGATTCTCTCCCCCATGCTGCTGGGGAGGAGGGAGCGAGCGGCTTTGTGGTGCTTAGTTGCCAGCTGAGGTTAAACCGTGACACCCATCCAGAGGTTATTAATGGAAAATGGACTTCCATGCTCAGCTGTGTTGAGGGACTAGATTGAGAAAACCAGACCAAGCATCTTGGCGTAACCTCTCCATATTTGCTAGCTGTAAAAAACTGCAAGACAGACAACATCTCACCTTGCAGTGTAACAGATGTGCAGATCAACCCATGATGATGCCAATGTGCTGTGCCTGGGCTTACAGAGGACGGCAAAGAGGTGAAACAAAATGAGGCTGCATGTAGCAGCCTCTCATTTCAAGCCCGTTGATGATGGAGCTCTGTAAGTGACCAGCAATATTAAAAATTCATCCCCATGCTTCACAAAAAAAGACCTGGGGCAACACAAAGTCTGTCTGGAGAGTTTCACGTGCCACAGATCTTGCGATATGAAAGACTGCTACGCTTCTGAGAGGTGCGGCTAGAAAAACAGGCAATATTAGCACTGCAAATACAAGTTCCCTCATCAATACATCCGCTCCTCATTTGGAGGGATCTTCCCGTGTGCTGAATCTATAGCCTTTCTTTTGTGATTGCGGAGGAAGACAACCAGTAACATACTGATTATGACGTTATAGCTCACGCTGGCTCAGGCATTATAGAAGCCATATGCCATTTTCTCTCTTGGCTGGGAAAATGGAATTGTTGTGGGGAGTGGGGGGAAGACATAGCCACCTTTTTTTTTTTTCTTTCTTTCTTTCTTGCTTCCAACCCTTCTATTAAGCAGGAAATAATCTAGTGGTCAAAACAAAATATTTCAAGATTTTCAAGATCACCACCTGCATGTTACAGAGGAAACTACAATGTAATCACAATTTTCAACTGCAGAGAGTCTCTTCAGAACTAGAAGTCAGGGAGAGGATCCGTGTGTGTGCAGCATCCTTCAGCAATTATAGATTGTGTATTCCCAGAAAACTAAAATTTAGGCAGTTTAGAGAAGATAATTGCTGAAGTTGCATTTACTTGCATTCAAATTACCAAAGCGGAAAGAGCATGCAATGTTCTGCGTAAGCCACAAGAGTCACTGCTCTCTGATACTTCCTTCTACATTAAGGACAGCAACAAGAATTTTACTCTACATGATGGCAATGCTCTATTTCTTGCAAAAACATTTCTGCCAATTGCCTCATTTTATGGCCTCTGCAACTCATAGTAAGGTGAAGCTCCTAATAATTTCCCTTCTAGATGATGCTTTTGTCAGCTATGTGGTAATGTAATTATCCACATAACGGTGATACTCTGGCAGACAAAGACGCTAAATAGAAAAATAATGTTTTTACTAGAAGGTCAGCTTCAAAGAAGATGCATTTAAATTGCTTATCTGAAAACACCCGATGTCCCACATGAGCTCAGGAAAAGTACACAGCAGGACATAAAAAAAAGAAATCTTGTACTCTGCTTCACCCCTAGGTCTTTAACAAACCTTAAGCTTACCATTATGTTCTTCACTAGGGCTGATCTCAGGAGCAATGGCCACTTCTGAGTAGGGCGTTTGGTGTTTTTCAATATAGTTTTTGGATAAAAATCATCTTGGCTAACATCACGTTAAAATACTGATTGTAGATGTGCTGGAATTTTTTATTGTTTTCCATCTAATTAGGCAGCAAATGTTGGTCAACATCTTTAAAGTCTCGTTTCACTGAGCATTAACTGCAATGTCACATTAATAGAAACTTCCCCAAAATTACAGTAAGCTTAAAAATTATCTAGTAACAAATGTGAAACATACTTGATGCTGTTCAAGGACAAATTAGAATTTAAAATATATTTCCACCCTCTTTTCTCAGCTAAGCAGTTCATGATTATCCAATTTACTGATAACATTCTTGCCTCATCTCAGAGGAGGAAGCCCTCCCAGAGGATAAACAGACTAAATAGTTGCTTTTCAATATTTGCTTTAAAGTATGTTTAACTCTTTATTACCAAAGAAAAATATTAATTTAATGCAGGGATAATGTGTAGCTCTCTGTAGCTGCTTTACAAATGTGAGGCTATATGAATTGGACACTTTTTGTCATGCTTATTAAAAATAGGAGATGTACTGATGGAGCACACCTATACTACGTATACCATATGTGTTTCTATCTCTTTCCATCTGTTCGTCTCCACTTTAAGTATTTTAATAGACAAACTATCCACTTTCTGGAAATTTTGCAGAGTCCAGATGACGTTATCTATACCTGACTACTCCATAACTAATGGTTAACTGCATATTGTACAGTTTGATTAATGTAGTACTTAACTTCGTATTTCCAGAAGGCTTTTGTTTAGCTCTTCCTACAGGGCTCCTCTCAAAAATGTGAAGGTCTACACTTATGGAGAGTTATTAACCCAAGAAAGAAATCATCAGAGAAGCCAGGTTCAATTTCAAGCTAATAGATATGTTGACATTAATATTTTCAATCAGTTTTTTGCAGGTGTGTGTTAAAAAATACAATGGTTTTGTTTGCCCTAAACCCTGGCATGGCAGGTCAGAGAGGACTGAAGTAATTCTCACTCACACCTATTCTCAAAAGTGCTAGAAGACTTAGGTGCCCAGAGCGATTCAGTATCAATTGGAGTGAGAACCAGTCTCCTAAATCCAGGAGTGGATTTACTGGAGGGAATGAGGAGGGAGAGACAAGGACTTTAGGCCATTTGATAACATATGGGATGGCACCTGGTACCGGTCCCTGACAAGGTTATACAACCGACCGTTTTCCTCACAATCAAAACCAAAGGAGGCTGGATTCAGCTGCTTTTGAAAACCTCTTTCTATAGGGAAACTCTTTGCCCTCTTGCATTAATAATAAACAACACTGACACACACACAGAGTATTTTATACTGTAATAGTCTATAATCTGGAAAATAGGGAAGGGGAGTCTATAATCTGGAAAATAGGATCTGGGAAGGCTCAGTAGTGACTGTACAAGCCCATTGGAGAGGTGGACATGAAATAACCTCCACAAGTTGCTTCAGGGGCATCTCCTCCTCCCTGACAGCTCTTTACCCTTCTCTACAGGGGACAACTCCAATGCTGATGCAATGGCAACACGAATCTCTGCCCCCAAGGTCATCTGGGCTGGGAGATGCTATGGGAATAGTGGAGAGCAGGGTGAACACTAAATGACTAACATTATTTTTTCCTTTATCCTGCAAGTAAAAAATAAAGATTCCTCCTTTTTTTTTTTTTTTTTTTAAGAGCTCTGGAGGAGTCCTTCACAATACCATAGCCTTGGAAACACAGCTTCAGTTACAGCCATGCTTCCCAGGAGTACTTCTACTTTGTCTAGCTGCCAAGTAGTGGTGATCAACCTGTGACCATTTATCACATCCTTGTCTACCTGGATAATGCTGAATAAAGGCAGGCTTGACTCAAACCAGAATGCCTGCTTAATGGAGTACGGCAGCAAGCTTAAAAACAGTCAAGAATATTCTTTATGAGGGAGCTGATAAAACTGGAGGCAGAAAGCACTGTGTCATAGTTCCTGTGAAATTTTGCTATATTTAATAAACATACACATAAATTACAGTTATATAAACACTTCCTCAAACTATGGAGTTTTTCCATTACTTATTAGTCATAGTTACTGATAGTCTAAGAGAAGAGGTTCGGATGTAGTGACTATCAAAAATGTGGGACCATAGCTCCAACCCAGATCTCTTGCGTTCCTTCATTCCTGCATTTGAAAAGCTGGGCCAATTTATCTACTTTGAGCCTAGCTTTATGGAGGCTGTTGCAGTACAGCTTCGGGGATAAAAGTGGTTGAAAGTTCTAGTAGCCACAGCAGCACAGTGAAATAAAGAAATACAGGCTGCTTTTAAAAGATGATGTGGCCAGAAAGAATTATTCATGGCACTTTGTTGGTTGTTCGACCTGGATGACTGGCTAAAGCAGAACAGACAGTGGTAGGAATGAGCCAACACTGAAGGGACAGGACAATTTCATTGCTTAAGCACTGTTGATTAGTAGACTGGAAGTAAACTGTGCTAGGAGTTCATCATTGGTTTTATGAAACGTTGCTTGTTACTACAGGTTTCTCTCACTGGAACCTAGCTAGTTCCCTGAGAAGGCAGGTACTGACTTCTTTACCTCCAGAGCTGCAAAGGTCTGGACAATCTGCATCCAAACCAGAAACTCAATTGCCTGAGTCAAACTATAAATGTGTATATCTCAGGTACCTAAGCCAGTGATGGCATGATCCAGAAGGACCTGGTTTTGACTCTTATTGGAAATTGCAGACCAAAAATTCGTTTGGTCTTTCTGAAAGTTTGTGGCGCTCTAGCATGCCTTTCCAGGTAAAGATACCCCAACAGGTATGTCAACAAAACAGGCATCTGGTCAAAATTCTGTGTCAGAGTTAAGGTTAAGTGAAACTTAACCTTAATGAAACTTCTCAGTACATTTTTGAAACACAAAGAAACATACAACGATGTTATAAATGAGCAGCTATTTCTTTAAAACACAGCTTTAAAGGATTGACTTTAAAGTCAGCTATTTTTAAAAGCAAAGTGGTTTATTTTTTTTCTACGCTACTTATATTTGACTTAGATGGGAATACATTAATTGCATGTAATATGCTTGGAATGTGTGGAAAATAACATTTTTTCCATGTGAGTCAGCACAGGAAATGAACTGCAAATAAGTAAAATGTTGAGAAGTCTACAGATGGAGTTTTTTTAAAAATACACGATGTTTTTCAAGAGTAGAATACTGATATCATGTTTTCTTCAAGAGTAAAGTATCACAGAGATGAATGATCACACACCAGAGACTGAAGAAGTGCAAGAACTTGCTTCTGATCATCATAGTTTAAGACTCTAATCTGATGCAACATTAATTTAATAGTTTCTATCTTTGCCGGTGTCAGGTAGCTTTGCCTCCCCTTATTGGACATTGCCAAAGCTTCCCACGTTCTTGCTAAACACAGAAAATGGTAGATGGTATGAAGTAAACTCAGAGGTGTGCTGACTTAATTTTCTTTTCATAGTAATGTAAAATAAGCAAACCGGTGTCTTCTAAATAATGACCTTGTGATTCCACGAGGTACTTCAATTTTCAAATTTTTCCCTTTCCAGGGTTAGATATTAAAATAGTAATAAATACTACTAGTAAGAACAGCAAATGAATGGGTTCTAGGAGTCATACTATGAGATGATGTTCATGGGTGGATATATTTAGGAAAATATGTAACCCACCATGAAGCTGAATCCTCACTCCTAACCTAATTGACACTTGGAGCTCACAGTGGCAGCACACGGAGAAAGGAGCAGAGTCTGCTCCAACACACTATTGATTTGCTCTGAAATTACATGAATTATTACTTTTGACTTCAGTATTATAACTGACGATTGTATTGGAGTATTTGATGCTGTAAGAAGGCCCCATTAGTGTAAAATGGATCATCCCTGCACTCCTCAGAGCTCCCTTGAATCTGAAATTTTCTCCCTTATTTCATTTAGCAGAAAACTACCGCTTCTATATCAAATTCTCCTTCTGTTTACTGAGGTGCAACTACAGCCACAGTCCAGTCCAGTTAGTAGGAACACTTTGACTCCTGTCTTTATTGTGAGGTATGAAGCACACTATTAATACTGTTTTTTCTTTTTTGAACTCAAACCAATAAACAGAGTTTCTTTTGAATATGTTGCATTGCACTCTGGGATACATGGAAAGGATCTGAATGATTAAGTTTGCATTATACTGATCCTAGTAAACATCTTCCTCTGAATGCTGAAACCAATTACTTGTATTTGGCCTTTATCTTATGACTGTACTTCCGTCAAATGAACAAACAGGCACACGTGGTGCATCCCAAAGGCAACATTTGGCTCATAGTGCCTAACAATCAAAGAGAGATGATGCACATATTTTTTGTAGGAAGATAACGTTTCACGTTCCTTTGCTTTAATTTTGCTGTGAAAAGAGCAGCACGGGGAGCCTGCTGCCTCTGCTTCGAGTGTCCTGCTCGCTCTGAAGCTACAGACGGATTCTGCCACCCGAGTGAGACTGAAGCGCGTACTGCACATCCGTGCAATGCACAGTTCATCACGCTGCCCTGTACCAAACAGAGCTGCTTAGTTCATAGATCAGAGAGCCATTTAAGGTGAACCTGGAATGATTCTTGGTGGCAAAATTGAAACCATCTAAAGTCAAGCCGGGATTTTCCTGGACTCTTTCCCCCAGTCTTCAAAACATGTATCTGTCTTTGCCTTTACTCTCATCAATAAGGAATTTAAAGCCATAGACTCATTACTCGCAAATGTCACTACCCGTGAAAAATGCAAATAGAGAGAACAAATAGGCTCCATGTTGCAAGTGTAAATTTAGAGTCCCTGTACAGAAGCGATTTTTTTTCAGTCTGCCTTTGGGAGCATGCTTGACACAATTTCCTGAAAAGCTGCCTGTTTTTCTTCACCATCCCCATGACCAATAGTTACACAACTTATATGGATTAATTGAGCTGCAAACAGTAACATCCAGTTCTCCTATGCTGCTTAAAATACAATACAGCGAAACTAGGCATGACTGCAGTAAGGATCAAAGAGAGAGGATTACAAGAATAGAGTAGATGTCTGTCTATGAGAATCAGGACATCTAGACACTAAGGCATTATAAGGCAAAACTCTTAACATCTTTTCTGTCATACCTCCAAGCAAAGATGAGCTGGAGGAGGTCAGAGCAATTCACCTGACTCAGCCTGCCGCCAGACAAAATAGGTCAGATTAGCTTCTTCAGCAATTATGAAAGGCTTCTTTCTCTAATGAAGTGGCTAAAATACAGAACAGAAAAGCGAAACCCTCAGAGGATAGAAAAGAACAGAAAAGTTTCAGAAGGCAGCTGATGTTTTGAAGCTTATAGCCATGCTTCAGGACTTTCTTATCCCAGGCAGGACACAGATTGCCCAGCAAAGGAGAAGGGCACGGGTGTTTATGAACTGGAGTTACTCCCTGCGAATTTTGCTGCCAGTAATAATCCATCTTGAGCAGCAGTGTTTTGAAACAAGTATTGCTGAGTTCTGCAGATTTGTGATGATACTAATCTCCATACAACTTCATGAGAAGCTGCCAGAAATGCAAAGGACTTACATTTGCAGTATATATTTGCGAAACTAAGCTTTGATAGAACGTCCATCCACAGTACAGAAGGAGACAAGTTCTGGGCCTGCTTCCACACGTAAAGTTATTTCAGCTGACTGCCTATCTTCCAGACTTCCTTTCAATCTCTGACCTATGAACTTCCCTGATGCTGATGCTTTGCTCCTTCTCCCTTTGACTTGTTATATCACTTAAAGTAGAAAAAACCTTAAAAGACTGGAAAACACCACCAAAAATCTGGCATCAAAACTCCTCTGTTTCCCTGGATTCAGTAGAGCTGTGGTGCAGAGAGGATGAAATCAGGCCTCATATTTAATTCTTTAATTTATGGAAGCAGGATTGTCTTGCATCAGGTTTAACGTTCTGCAGACAGCTACCTTTTCCAAAGAACATGAGTTCCGCACCCAAGTGGGGGACACTGAGCACCCCCATGTGGAAAAGGAGGTACCATTTTTTGAAAAAGGTTGAGTAATCTTATCAGCATCCTTCAAGAACTTACCATACTGTTATCCGAAAGGCACTGAATTCATGCCAAGGGACTTGAATTTCTTACAGTAAGCTAGATGAAATTACAGACAATAGGTGGTACCTAAAGACCTGCACTACTTCTACATGAAGCTAAACCAGTGTTTTACTCCTTGTCCTGCTCAAAAACCTGGAAATTATGTCACTCGCTTTCATACCGGTACACTATCATTGAATTTATTCCTAACCTACTGTGCTGGGAAGACCAGATGATAAGCAGCAAGAAGACCAAATCACGTGCGTAACAAGCTAGCCACAACAACGTGAATTTCTAGGACCAGATTTCTGAACAGCAACTCCTGCAGCTTCCCACAGTGGCGACCATGCGTGTTCTACACCTCCAGCCACCTGACACTGCTTCCTTCCCGCCCTCACATTGCACAGTCCCATAGATAATCCGCATCATGAAGGCTTTTTAGGCCTTCCCCTGCGCACTGAAAATTACCTGACAAGCAGGGCTCAGTATGGAGTTGTTCTCTGCACACTGAAGAGAATAATAAATGATTAGGCTTGTCCTCTACGTCTGTCTGTCTGTCAGTCCCTGGCAGTAATTTATATGCTCATGGACAGTTTGAGAGAGAAGACAGGGCAATCCTTCAAAGCTATAAAGTTTGTGTCAGGTTTTGTGAGCAGCAGAGTTCAGGTAGAGAATCCCAAGAAAGTCTGCAGTGTGAATTCAGCTGTTATTTGTTCTGTTGACCTGGTCTCCCAAAACACGTGAACTAGACAGCCAACACGCACACACAAGCAGCCCGGAGCCTACCACCCAGTAGATGCTACTTCCTGCCCAATTGTCACTTAGGAGAGATGTGAGGCAGCTGGAGGAGGAAGGCATGGCCGCCACAGTGAATGGGAGCTGGGAGCATTGCAGGGTGTGGGCACAAGGTGCAAGAGAGTTAGAATTACTGCTGTAGAAGAGTAAGGAGAGCAGACACAAATTTGCAAGACAGATTTCTGCTGTTTCTAGTGTAACATACAACAGAGTTTGTACTTGGTGCTCAGTATAACCTGAATGAGAGAGGAATTTAACTGTAGCCGAAACCCTCGCCTGTGATTTGTGATAACAGTAGGTGTCTACAAGGCAAGAAATCTGTCAACAGCTATAGAACCTGTATTAGCCTGTGGCAGATGTGACACAAGTCCAGATCCTTTTGGCATGAATATTCTCAAGCAGACATCTGGTCTGACACAAGTTATGGAAAGGTCATCCTGCACGTTCTAGCGTGGACGCCCACACAGATTTAAAAAATCGTTTCTTACCAACAATCATGTGGTTGCAGACATCGCAGAAGGTGGGTTTTTTGAAGATGTGCTCCTGGAAGATGTGAGCCTTGTTGTTTTCTGGCAGCTGCTGGGCTCTGGTGGGGGAGGACGCCTGGCTCTCTGAGCTGGGGAGCTGCCCGGTGCTCGTGCTCACCTCAGGCATCAAGTCTACTTGCAGTTTCACATCACTATTAGTCCTCTGGAAGAAATTGTCTGCACTTTTACTCCGCAAGCTTTTGGTCTTGAAGGAGAGTGATCGTTTCAGTTTCTGCAGCTGCAATAAATAAGCCAGTTACAATTACTGCCTTTTTCCTCTTCAACAGCAAGGCAAGGCTCCTGGTTTTGGGGTGTGCTGTGGAACCTTGGAGCCACTGGCAGACCTTGAACCACCTGAACAATAAAATTTACTTTAGAATTGAACCAGCAACTTCAGAGCAAACAAAACAGATCCCAATCAGAAAATAAAGTACTCCACATATGCTTTCTGACAGACAATAAACCCTAATAGCCCTAATGAATGCTTCTATTGGTCTTTTCTTTCAGGTATGACAACAAAGAGAGTTGTACGCATTGGAGAATATATCCTTTGTATTCAAGCATGAGAAAACTTGTAAAATTATTATTATTCATCCTTGCATGGTCCTTAGGAGCCCATAAAGCCATTTCCGGAACAGCTGTTAAATGGCAGTACAACAGGAGTGAATTCAGTAAATACATTTGATATATTTAAATTTCTTTAATCTGGCAGAAACAGAGATTATATGCGGTTTTGACTGAGAAATTCTTGTTGTTTTTTTCTAAAGGAACTAAGGCTAAGGAGCAGTAACAGTATAATTAACTAGCCAATTGATAGTTATTGCATTAATTAATACTAGTTAACACACATTCACGTATATTCTTGTATATTGTATGGTGTATTGATTGTCAGACTATTAAGCACCACAATAAGGCATTATTAACTTAAATTTGTTAACTCAAACCCTTTACCTATAAACTGTCTGGTACCTTATGAGAGCTCCTCTCATCCTTACCCACCGTATTTTATATAAAGCTGAGAAGGGCGCTAGGTGAGGCGCAGAAGCTATCAGGGTATCAACTACACAAATTTGCGAGCTTGTCAATTCCAGCAGCCCACAAGTAGAGTCTGGGTAAAAGGAAAGCCAGCTCTGTGTCCGCTTCATGTTCGCTGTCTCTGAAGTGTAATACCTCCATCTCACCTTTCACTCAGCATTATTCCAACCACTGCAAAATCATTTCAATCAATCACTGCTGCAATTCTCTGGATGAATGTGATGTAACAATTGAAATTTTCCATGCCGCTCAGGCTGCCTGTGGTTACCAGCAGGAACGGTTTACATTAGAAACTGTTTATGTTAGAAGTAATGATGATCGGGAATCATAATTCACACTAATATAAAGGGAAGGAGTCCACATACTTTCCCAAAAAAGCATGGCACTGGTCTGTCATACTGACTTAGTGGCCCCAGAGCACTCGTTCTCCCCAGCTTCTATTCCGGATCCATCCACTTACTTTATGATGCAGCTGAAAGCACGCTGTTGGAGAGAAGCCTCAAGGCGTCCCGGGGGGAAGCCTCTCTTCTACCTTCAGACCAGGCAGCTTGTTCTTGGAGAAGGGAGACACTCCAGCTCTCTTCCCCACGTTTCACAACAAGCTCCCTGAGTCCAATAAACAAGTAAAGAGCTGCCCCTGCCTCCAGTAAACAGCATTCGGGTTTGCTACATGGGAGCAAACTGCATTCTGCTTCCTGAGCTGTTTCTCTGCAGCGGCTTTGGGAGCAGGGAGGGAGAAGAGCCAGGGGCCCATCCCACATGCACCACTCTCACCCATGTCTCTCTTTGGGTTCACAGGAGGAGCCCTGGATCCAAAGGAAGGAAATACCTGTTTGCAAGAAACTCTCAATCTCTGAGGAAATGTGTAAATAAGAGCAATTAAGGCACTAGATGCCAACTATGTAAGAGCAGTTTCTGGTTTCTGAAGCTGTTTCAGCTGAAGCCTATGTCTTGGACTAGCTGAGCCCAAAACTCACTGTACAACAGCACCAACGCAACGTAAGGTCTTCCTTCTTCTGCTCGAATGTTAAGTCACCGGCTCCTGAAATCACTGAGGTTACTCAGTACGGGGATTACTTCATCTCCCCAGTGACAGTGAGGAACTCTGCAATAATTCACACTCCCCTGCTCTTGAAATACTTCTCACTGAAGTGAGACCTAATTAGTGTAGCAAAACACAGAGAATTACAACACCACAAGGTGACTGAAATGGCATTCATTATTGATTTGCCATCCATTTCTACAGTGCCACATGAAGTTAATTAAATTTCAAAATGCTGCTTCTGCCACAGAAAGGAGACTAAGCTGAGCAAAACAGTATTTGTTTTATCATGAAACAACTGTCCTACTAGTTTGGACAATGCGTGCAGTATATTTTAAGGACGTCTGCATTTACTATCCTCGTCCTGCTCTCCTGTGCACAATCATTTGCCAGTCAAGGGATGTACCAGCAGCCTTTCCTTCCCCAGGCAGAAAAGTCAACAGGTTTCCAAAGAAGGTAGTCCAGCATTCAGGCTATGTACGTCCAAACGTATGCATACACACTAAGGTGAGCATGCAACCATGTGGACTCCATGCATCTCCAGCCACAATGTTCAGGGCAGGACAGAAATTCAAGAATGAGTTAACTAGGTTACATTCACAGATTTGGTAGGCATCTCTGCACAAGCTAGTAGTCCTCTCTGAGATTCCCTGAGAACTGTCCTGTGTTAATGTGGTTAAATAATTTCCAGACAATGGGGGCATCCTTGTTACCCAAATGCATATTTCGTACTCATTTGCATTCAGGCTGGAAGACACCTACCGGCTTTGGCTTGCATTGCATACCTAAAACACCAACGAAAGTCTGCAGCTACTATATCCCAAATTGTGTACAGAAGTGACTACGCAAAAATGCAGAACATCTTGCACACACTTTGCACAGTACTTTTTAAAAGTACTTCTCAGATCAGAGTGTTTTACATGCATCTTGCATAAGTGCGAGTACACAGGGCAATAGAAGATTGGCATCAGGTTTTAAAATGTGATCCAACTTTCCTTTCTCATACTAGGCCCTCGAGAGAATTTGAAATAGTGTACTGGTATGTGATTGTTTATTCAGGAAAAGTTGGCCCAAGAAACGGCAAGTTGTTGTACAAATAGTAAAACCATAAAAGCTTAAGTGATTATTATGCTGCGGTCAAGTGAGTGTCACATCCCTTACTTAAATACCAGCTTCTCCTCATTTTGAAGTTTGCTGTGTTCTTTTATTGGAAGATTTCAAATGTGATTAAGTACAGGCAGGTAATATGTGTCTGATTTTGATCTGCCGTAAACTGATTTAATGCACTTGTGATGCCACTGGCTTCTAATAGAGTGGCTATAGCATTCACCTGAGGCAGGAATCTGCTCTATCAATAGAGAGGAAAGTATGCAAATTTTACTATTCATAATTTATTTCTGCAGAGTTAATGAGTCCAAAGTTAAATCTTAGGAAGAAACGCTACCAACCTTTGGAAAAACCTGTGACTAGGGCTGTTCTGCACTCGATACTTCAACACTTCAGTGAAAAATCATGTATTGGGACTGAAAGAAAACCCTAAACCAAGCACAAAAAGGCTTTAAGAAACATATTTGAGATAAATTTCCTAAGCCTTTCACATTTTCTCCTCTGCAAGGACAGTTACAAATTAGCTTTCATTTAAATAAAAATTAAATTCCCACAAGCACAAGAGTTTTTCTAGACTCATGATAGCATCATGAGACTTTGCAACATTGGCACTTCAGAAACATGAACCCTTGATATCAAATCCAGGATGTTCCTGTGGTTTGAAATTAGAGTCAGGGAAAAAAGTTATTCTCTAGTTAAAAGCACTTTATCAGTCACATGGACTTTCAGTGACTGCACATACTAAGCCGCAGGCAAGGTAGAGATAAGTGCAATAGCTAAACCTCAGAGCATGATTAACCTTTTTTTTTCATTATCATCTAGCACAATCTCCATCTTCCTCAGAGTTACTGAATGTTCAAGCTGCAAGGGATCCCAAAGCTCTGATGAACCATTGCTTATCACCACCTCCTCTGTTCCTAATTCCCCTATACTACAACTCTTTAGTTGCTATAACCAGAAAAAAAAGAGGCAGCAAAAGGACAGCTATTGAGAGTCATTCTTAGTGTTAACTAGGGGCCGCTGCTTTTGATGTGAACGAGAATTGCACCTGCCCTCACTAAGGCTTTATTTGACTTAAGCATTGGAATCACACAACTCTGTTCTACAATTTTGGTTTAAGAACTTCCCATGGAAGTTGGGAAGGTGTCAAGGATTTGAGCTGTTTTATAATCCCTAGCTTTGCAACTACAGAAGATAATCGTCCACCCTGCAAAGAATAATTTATTCAGGCTCCTAAATGCTCCTTGATATCTAGAAGCTCTTTTTCCCTTGCCTCTCCAGCTTGTCTACGTTAGCAGTCAGCATGGCTTAGTAGGAGCAGATGTGGAGAATGAAGCAGGGGCTGTTGAGGACCCAGCGTACACACTGTATGCATCCCAGGGCACAGAGTACTCTGAACCAGACCAGTCCATTAGTCCTGGTGTGCATTAGGTGCATTACTAGAAGGAAAAACTGTTTATTATGTTATATTGTATTACATTACATTATATTAGTTTGCTTGGTCCACCAGCTTTGGCATTCAGAGCAACCCTCATGGAGTCTGCCCACATCAGCTTATTTCCCAACATGCTTGATCTTGTTCCCTCCTCAGCCACTGCTAACCATCCGTGCCAGCAGCGGGGGCTCCTGCGCAGCATGGGGCCAACAGTGAGATTATTTTTATACGTTTCCACTCTTAACTATCTTCCAGGAGAAATGAACCGGGCTTATCAACTGTACTTTACTAACAGACCATATAACCAAGCCCTCATTTTCAGACATCAGCTGTCTGCTGTATTGCTACCGTGCTAGCAATAAAAAAAGATATCTCTTGCTCTTCTCTATTCCTTTCTTTACACTACTGTTAACAATATCATTAGATGGATTACGAGTAATACAGGGTATTAACAGAGTTGTAATCAGCCATCAAGCCCATTTGATTCCTGCAATTCTTATAAAATGTAGCTATTTTGTTTAGCTATGCAGACTAAAAACGCTCTGTCAGCAGATTTCACTCTGCTGTGAAATAAACATCCACCTTCTGTAAGGAACCCTTTCTTCTTCCTTTCAGCTTCCTACAGCAAGTTTCCAAATTATTTAACTCTCGCATCACTGTAAAAGAAGGACTTAAACATACAGGGCCCAGATGATGTTGTGTAGATTCACTAGAGAGCGTCAGGTACATGGGATACTACCAAAAGGGACTCAGACCAAAAGCCTTTCAAATAAGGGAAAGAACCAAAGTCTTGATGAATGGCATCTATTCTACTGAGTACAGTCCATTTTCTGGGTCAAGGAGCATTCAATTTGTATTAGCAACCCTCAGAACATACTTCAAATGTTAACTAGATTTGTTGAAGGACTGGATGTTACCAGGGTGTAAGCTAGCCTGGCAGCATTGCTGGGCTTCAGTTAGCTATGCTGATTAAAAGCAAACAAGGAACAAGCTCAAACAGAAGTGCTTACTTTTTGTGAGCATGAAGGCTAATGACTTTCTTCTTAAAATTGAGGATACAAAAGTAAGTGATTTTTGAGCACAGAAAAGGGTGGGTTTTTTTCTGGATTTAATTTGAAAATGCACTGCCTTGGCGTTTTAATGAGCAAAAATAAGATTATGACATGCCCAAAGCCAGTATGCAATTTCATAAATAATATGTGTGTTTGCCTGCTGATGAGAGAAGTACCATGTCTTATAGAATTAACAAGATAAAAGGCTTTTTCAAACACTTAAGGGGTTGGTGTTGCTTATTGGCAAAGCATCCGTTATAAAACTTGTGAGCAAAGCTGATTCCTTTTCTACCCCCTTCTTCCTAAATAATAAATAGTACAAATACTCTACTGGTACAAATTTAATTACCTAAACTGACTTCAATTGTAGCTGATTTATACAGTCTGAGAATCTGGCCCTATCATGCATTTGTGTCTGCCCTAGCCAGCTTTCTTGGAAGCTGTATCCTTTTAATCCGCTACAAAGAGGGAGTGTTCGTTATTGCAGAATCTGCTACGTATTATATTTGTGTATTTTCCTAAACAGATTGCATAGCTGACATTAGAACAAATACGTTTGTTATTGTTGTAAAAAAATAAATAAATGAAACTGATTGCTTGAATACTGTATTGGACTAGTCAAAGGGGAGACATTTTCCATAACACCTAACAATGACATTGTTAGTGATTTATTGGGTATCTGCAACTACTCTGGTTGGCTCTTGATGCTCTGATTGTCATCCTCAGATTCTCCTCCCTGCCCTATACTGTTTTTGAAACCCACTCACAGATCCTCAAACCTATTTAGGATATAAACCTTTTCAGGCAGGGCTCTTTCTGTGATTTTTTTTCACACGTACGGTCCTAAGTACAATAAAGTGCTCTGATTGGCGTGTCAGTGTGTAACAGCAAAAGTCCCTGAAAGAGCCTCAGGGTTTGAAAGCATGAAATCTGAAGGGATGCTCAGTTGTCACTGCTCTCACAAATGTCACTGTGAATCACATGTTCTCAGCCTTCTCCTGATGTACAACATCCTTGGCAGCTGTGCGTTTGCATCTCTAATTGGCAGACCTCTAAATTATGAAGAGGTACAGTCTGTATGTGTAGCCAAACAGTGGGTTTGCTTACCAGACCTGTTCATTCTGTAAGACTTTCTGGTTTGGTTTAAACCGAGCTGGACAATTCATCTAGCTCTCAACAATTGCTCCTGCAGTTGGTTTGAAATTATCCTAGTTTTGGGTACATCTTCTTCTAATATTGCAAGGAACCAGGATTAGCAAATATGTGAGACAAATGTGAAATAAGTACTGAAAGTTTCAAGACCTGAAAATACGAAAAAGTCTCCCTTGTCCTCCAAATTCCTTTATCTACCTTCAAAATGAGCATAAGATGTGACAGGACAAAGTAATGCAGTCCAGGGAGAGGTAGATTTGAGGAAACACAAACAATTTATTAAATATAACAATTGCCATCAAATTTCAGGGAAATCCAGTTATGTCCAGAACTGTCTACTTAGTCTTAAAGCATAAGAGTAAACTCTGTATTAGATATTCTGCAATTGTGACTTACCCTAAGCTCATATTACCTTCCCTACCAAATATATTTTATATTAACTTCAAAAGACTCACTGTCATTTAAATAGTTTAAAACAGCTTGTAAAAAGGAGGAAACGTGCAAAATAAATATAATGATACTTCTATGCATGTCAGATCCACAAAACTTTAAGGCATTTTAATCAAAAACTAAGTAAAATCCCCTCCTCTTTTATAAATCACTTATTTAGCCAAAACTCCCAAATTTTCTATCTGACAGAATTTTTGCTGTTGTGTTTGTGAACAGTGTATTCCTCTCTTTTCTTTTAGTCAAGCTATATTAGAAAGAGTAATCCAGAAAGAAAAGAGTGCATATTATATTTCTCTTCCTGAGAGATCTAGTCTCTATTAGTATTTCTTCAAACTTCCTAATGAGTTTGATTCAAGTTTAGTTTGGGGAAAATGCACGCAATATCACTCAGCCATGGTTAGTGTGCAGCCTGCTTCTAGCATAGAGGAAAAACAGTGAATCTTTCTCAAATTTGCAGCATTTCAAGCTAACAACTCACAAGATCTTTCAGAAACACTTTACTGTAGGTTTCCAAAGTTTATCATCTGATTCATGAAAATCAGATTAACTGTCCCAAAGTAAGATCTGCTGGGTTCGTTGTGTTGAGCTTAACAACCGTCAAATCTTCCTCCTTTGTGAACATGTGCATAAATCAAAACACATTCGAAACCTAACTAAGCAACATTTCAGCCATGTCCAAAGCCTATTGCTTGTTTTATATCAGGGTTGGAAAATGTTTTGTCCCATTGATCTCCTCTCCTGCGTCACCTAGCAAAAGAAGAGCTGCTCCTCTCAGGAGCACAGGGAAAGACTAGAAATCTCAGATTTATATCCAGGATTATATTCTCCCTGCCTCTAAACAGCTGTTCCAACATGGGTGGCACCAGCTGCAGGAGAGCTTTTAGAATGGAGGTTATGAAAGGTGGCTGGTGGAATAAGCAGCTGCAAACCTCTGTGTGGCTCCTGTCTCTCTTTCATGGTCTGGCAATTGAATTGTCTCCAGTCTTTCCTCCAGAAACCAACAGGAAAGCCCACGAAGAAAGCAAGAGATGGTTAGGAATAGTCCTTCAATTTGTTTAAAATGCCCCTGTACTTTCAGTTTCAAGACAGGTATGTGTTTACAACATCTTGTTTTGTACTTTGGGTTTCACCTCAGGCATCTGGTTGCTAAGCAGCAGGTCATCTCCATACCTTGTCCTCATTAGGATGAGGCACATGTGGTTATCTCTTGCCTCTTGACATAGAAAGAATTTGGACTGTTATCTCTGAGGTCCCTTCTGGGAATCCCCCATTTTGCTGCCCTGTTTGAATATCTCTTTCCATTTCAGCTTCTAAATGGAACAGTGATTTCCCTTTGGTAAGTCCTGGTTTAGTTATTTACTAATCTTTGCTGTGGTGGAAGTGGCACAACGAAATTTGGAGACTAAAAAGCTGGATTTCAGAGTAATGTAAATCCAGGCAGCCCTGCTGAGGTGAAGGAAACTACACTGGTATCTACCTGCTGAGAGTCTTCAATAATAACAACAATAGGGCCTGAGTTCTGCTTCTTTTCAGAAGAATGAGAATGAGAATTATTCTTCTCATGAAAAAACTGCAGTGAATGTGATTGTGAATGTAAGATTAATTATCCTTGATTGTATCTCGTGTCTGTCCATCTATGAAGTGTGCATCATTATTTTCCACTATTAATCTTGTGAGAAATTAAAGCTCAGTACAACTCCCTTAGACCTTTAAAAAACCCCCCAGTCTTCTGCTGAAAAATGCTGGTCTACCTATAGCAATAGTTTCCACTAATTTATTTTACCGTTTTACCGATTTGCTATTCCTTTTTTTTTTTTTTTTTTTTTTTAAACAGAGCTGTTTTATAATACTTTAAATGGTAGTATGTCTCTGGAAGCAAATATGGAAATACATCTGGCAGGGAGGCTGATACTAACTGAGGGCAAATTAACATCAGCTCCAGATCCCACATACTGTATAATCACATTTGTACTGTCTTAAAGCAAAAAGGAAGACTGAGATCTACTGGGAGCTGTTATAGTTAATATTCTGCCAGTGTTTCCACTCCTACTTCTGGGGTTCCAAACTTATGCTGTTAAAATTGCTTTGCAGTGAAAACACGTAAGTGCTCAGCTCTACAACAAAGTTATTGTCACTGGGCCAAATCCTAAGGACTTTGCTTACTGCTAACTCCTGCTGACTTCAGCGAGCGTGTTTCCTGAGTAAAGGCTTGGAGTTTGGCTGGGTTGTTGATTTTTTTGTTTTGAAACAAAACTTTTTTTTTTTTTTTTTTTTTACTTTTTTTACACTGTGCATTAAAAGCAAAGGCTTTCTGCACGCCGTATGAAAAAACACCTGTCCACATTTGGAATCCTATTATCTGGCTGACTTTATTCAACGCTTCTCAGTTCCCTTCTCTTTTTTTTTAAACCATCTCTATCAACCTGCTCCTCCACAACCAAATATAGACAAATACAGGGGGACACGTATTGCTTCTCGCTTCTTTTCTCTTTCCCAGACACTTGTTTCAAATTCATAGTTTGTATGAATTAATGCTGCCCAAGTAGCTCGCTTAGCTACTGTGCTTTAACTCTGAGATGATGTTACCTCATTTTCCGATCAAAGAACGAACTAGAACCACAATGCCAGATTTTGGGTACTATATGGCCTATTGGCTTTTAAAAAGCCCTCAAATGTAGATATTTTGGCTTATTTGGCCTATTAAGGGGTTTCTGCACTCTATTCTTTGCTGCCTGTTCATAAACAGAGATTCAAATCCAAATTTTACAACTTGTTTCCATCTTTCCATTTCAAACTCTTCTCAGTGGGAAGATGGGGCACGAACTTAAGCCTTACAGAATATTAGCAGTGTTTGTTGGTTGACTTGCAATTTTTGTTTTTCATAGTTCCCTTCACCCTGTTTTTGCAATCTGGTAGCAAATTTGCTGCCTTCCATCTTCTTTTTATCCCTCCTGAAGACTGATGCTGTCCCATCCTGTGAATGCTGCCTCTTGCCAGCCATTCTGGAGGTCAGGGTGTGCAGCCACCCTGGCACTGCCTGTTCTGACACGACAAGTCCATCAGGATCCATATGGTCCTGGTGCCGATCCATGTGGCTTCCCTGGCACCACTCTGGCCTGAAGTCCTGGATGTGGGGGAAAAGCTGGCAGCACAGGTCGAACAAAGCTCCTTAATTCCTCTGGACTTCTCCATGCTTCACCTGAGTACCCACCGTGTTTCCAGTTCTAAAGGCCTACAGCAGCTACCAGATACATGATGTGCCAATTAACATTTTTTCCTACCTCAATAACATCTTCCTTGTTGTTCATTCTGCATCCAGTTATCTTACTGTCCACCACGATAGAGATCTGTTTATTTGCAGACCCAGTTCAGATACAGCACATTTTTCATTAAAGCTCTTCTCAAAGTGCAACTTAGGGCGTGCATTCTTCCCTTTCAACACATCTACTCTAGCTGTATTCTCATTTTCAAAAAGTACTTCCAAACCATTTGGGGGAAAATTACGCTCGTAGTACCAGTTTCCAAGGAACCTGTTACTAGTACAGAAAGTTTCCATCTCAATCTGTCTTTTGTCTTCTTGTTATTACATGTTAGTCATGCCCAGAAAAAAATGCATTCAGTGTCCTACGTAAAGAATAGGCCAAGTCTCCACAGGAAAAATCTGTTTAACTTAATGATGATATTGTCATATATGAGACATACAGTTACTTGGCAGTTTATGGAGATGTTTGAAGGCCTAAACACTGCTTCAAGTGTTGACAATGTTAAATACATATATTTGGAGATGTTAATTGGCAAGAGTTGTCATGTGTGAGATTTATCATACATCTTTGACTCCTTTTGCCTCAGGCTAATCCATTTCTTTTGTATTTTTCCTAAACCTCCAAGCTGCTGAACATCTTTGGCCAGCTATTGTTTCAAGATCAACCTTGCAAAACAAAAACATTTCATTTTATTCTCACCAGCTGCACAACTTTCCTCCTCAAATTACCTCTATCAAAGTTTCAAGATTAAAATGACTGTCTGAACTGCAAAAATGTGTTTTTATACTGAGATAGCTAGCTTCATGTAAAGTGCTACATACAGCATACTGCAAACAGAAAGGCAGAGAATTTAAGACTATAACTGTTTCTGAATGTTAAAATAGATTTTTTTAAGTCCCTCAGAATCCTCTAAAGTTAAACTGTTGCTAATGAAAGTCTGCACACAAATATCTAATATTAAAAAAAAAAGAAAAAAGAAAAAAGCTTGTAACACTGTCGTGAGGTTGTGCTCACCTAATAAATGAAGGCTATCCAAACTTCATATTTTTGGTGTTGAGAGAGAAAAGAGATGTTGGTATTGACATAAGATAGCAACAGATTTAATAGGAGTTACTTATTTGATAGGAAAGTGAGGGATCTTGAACCAGTAAACACTGTGATGCCTTGTCTGACAAAAATAATAGCAGTGACTTCAAAAGGAGCAGCATATTGCACGGGCTTGCATGAGGGATTCAGGCAGGCAGGAGAGCAGGGAATAGAAGAAGGAAGAGGAAAGGAAAGTCAAGTTAGGACAGAGAGTTTTAAAGAAAATGAATATTAGTCCTGTGTAAGAGGGGGAATTTCCATGAGGTACTTCACTTTATTCTACTGTCAGAGCAGGTACAATTCTTGATATCAGCAGAGGAGTACTGACTTAAGAGTGTGACATATTACAGCAGAAATCAGAGCTACTGACCACTGCTGAATTGAAGAGCAAATGCAGTGGTAACTTCTAAGATTAACATCCATTTTCTCCTGCCAGCTGACGGTTTTCTTTTTTAATATGCAGTAGTGGCTATGAGTACGACTGTGCTGGAGGGATGGTAACTCATGGAAAGGAGATTTTCTTCTGGAACTCAGCAGCTGGTAGTAAAGACCAAATGACGTTACCTCTATTGCTACTTCAGGAATATTGTATTTATTGCAGCATGTACCCTACAGTGCCAGAAAAAACAGGTTAGTTTTCTCATCTTGTTTCAAAAAGGTCTGACTTTTTTTTTACCAGACTGAGTGACTACTTCTTATGGCCAGCATCGAGTCATAGCTGAGTTCTCCTCAGAGGCAGATCACACTGTTCAGATTTTTGTTTTAAGGCTTGGCTATCATTTTCTGAACCTTTATGAAATGCTTTTAATTTATCTACAATGTAGCAGGATTCAAGTACATCTATTACAGTTGTTGGCATTCATTTTAGCTTTGATAATCTCTAAGGAATCATTTTTCCAGAGCATTTTTCTGCTAAAAAACCCAGTGCTGTCGAAGCACAGATTTGCAGTCCAGGGAAGTCTGTGGGAGCCTAAACTGCTGAGGAGGCAGGAGCTCAAAAGCCCTCCACTGGCAGTGCAGTTGAAAAGGGATCTCCTGAGTTGCATTGGTCTTCAACTACCTACCCTGAAAGGAGGAGACTGAGATGACAGGGGACATTAAGAAGAGGGCTTAATTTCTTCTGCATAAGGAATGTTTTCTATTACCTCATTGCCTAGGTTTTAAGTTTATGTATAGTTCCCTGTATAAATATATAATGAAAACATGAGGTTACCTCAAGAGATAAATAGGCATCCACAAGCAAGGAACAGACCATGTAATACCAGGCAATGCAAGGAAACTAAAATGCAACTTAGGGCATTTCTTTGTGAATTAAGTAAGCAAGGCTTGGGTATAGGTGAAAGGGAAAGTGCAAACTATAGGGTTTGCTTTTTTCCAAGAATACTTATGGCTTGAGTGCCAGCATCTACACAGTGTTTATAAAAGGTCCCTCCCCCTAAGGGAAGCGCCACCATTCATTTTCTTAACAGGAATCTTTAAACTTGGCTAAGCTTGGAAACCTCTAGGTTTTTCCTGCAAAGACAGAGCTTGCACTGGCTTATTGTGTCAGAGAGCCTGGTCCTGGATTAAAGCATTTGGGTGAGAACAGGAACAGAGAGGAAAGAAAGAGAGAAACGTTGAAAGGCAGAGAGCGAGTGGGTGAGCTAGCAAAAAGTTAACTGTTCGTCTGGATCTTTAACGGCCAGGAGGATGAAGTCCATTTGTCATTACGACTAACTACAGGAGATAGATCTAACTGCTGTGAATCTGCGAAAGACTCCTGTGTGCCCATACTTCATGAAACCGGTACATGATTCATCTTGTAGCTACAGTTTAATAGCAGCACTTCACATTTTGAAGTCTGGATAGGCTCACATTTTTCTCTCTTTTTGTCATAGGTGCATAACTTTCCATTACAGGGCTGGCTGGAAAGCAGCAGTTCCACTTAGCAAAAATTTTCAAAGTTTGAATGATTTTATTCCACGTTGACATGAAAAACAACCGCAGCTTTTCAAAACGTCTTTGAGAGAGCTGTGGACAGAAGAGGGGAAAGTCAGACAGACCAACCTGCCAGGGGAACAGACGGCTGACCAGTTTTTGTAGGCAAGGTTCAAGACCTCACTCTGACAGATTCACAGTGGTGCTCACCCTACTTAAATTCAAGCTTTTAACTCAGCTGTGGCTGCCGACTATGGTCAATGGAAAAAGATTTCCCCTCAGAGAGGCTAATTCAGAGCACATAAGGCAGGCTTTTCCTCTAAATCACCTTTGATAAAACAATTTCAGTCTGTGTTCCATTTATAACAATAGGGAGACTGAACTACTAACTTAACTGCCTGAAGGTGGTCTCTAATTACAGGTAGGGGTGTACGATTTAACCTAGGATGCATTTTTCTACTCTTTTGACTTGAAATTTCATCTGCAACCAGGGAAATCTTCCTGACAAAAGTTTACACTATCAGGAAAATGGAACACTTCCTCAAAACCAGAACTTTTTCAACTAAAAAAACCCCAACAAAACTGCACTTGACAAGCATGAGTTTCACTGGAATTTTCATTAACAGAAACATTTGGCAAATCATTACAAGTCACCTTATGTTTATCTGTAAACAAAAATCTTTGAAGAGAATGTGTGAACATATGGAAGAAATGAGATGGAGGTACTAAGAGGTACAACAAAAACTGTATATACTTGGTCTTTGAGTTGATACTGGTTGATGAGTTAACAGCAGGTGCTATTTAAAAACGCATATGAACCTGAACATCTTAACAACTGGATCCTCAATTTAACTGTAGAAAAGTCAGTGGCACTATTCCAAGTTTACTATGTTGAAGTTTGCCTAGTGTATTTCGTTTACTTGTGAGGACAGAGATGCCCAGTCCAAGGCCATTTCTCACCCTGTGCGTGCACAAAGGCAACTGAGGCTGGTTCAGAGTTTTCAGCCTCTCGGTTCAATCCCAAGAAATTTTGGTTTTGCAAATCGCTACGACAGCATTTAAATTGGCAGTGATAACACTGGCAAATCAATAATGAACAGTACGCTTATATATGTGATGTTTGAGGAGGTGACTTGCATGCATTATGCCAGAAATCTGACTCTCGGCCAACAAAAGCTGCTGCCTCCCTTTGCTATGCATAAGTAATTTTTGAAAAAAACAAGTTAAATATTGGGGTAATGGAGATGCAAGTCTGCCTCTAAGATCATATTCAACAGTATTTGCTGTAACAACCTGCTAGGTTGACTTTGCTCTCTAACCTGAGCTGTGCCTCCATAGCCTACATTTCTTTGTCTTACTTTGATGAATAAGCTAAGAAAAAAAAATTCTAAATGTTGATTTTAATAGCTTTGTGAATACCAGTTTATAGTATTTTGCTCCTTTCTGAATTAAACCTAATCATCAGTTACTACAGGTCAGCTGCATTCTGCTTTTCTATTCAGAACACTAGGCTGCTAAAATGATCTTTATTAATAAAGCAGTGCATGTGTGGCATTTTAATAAAGCTTTTAAATGGCACTCAGAAATGGAACATATTAAGTCTACAGCAAAGAAAAGCATTCAAGTTGTCACTGTTACTTGCCTAAAGAGCCCTGTCTTCAATTCCATATCGAACTTGCAGCCTCCTGCAGCTGGGAAACACCTCTCTCACACAATTATTAATGCTACGGCATTTTTAAGTTTCACCACTGCAGCCCCTAAACTATAACAATTCCATTTGACAGTGCTTAGCAATCTACTCTCATCAGTTAAAAACGGGTCAGCTAAGAAATGCTGACCTGTCAATAGGAAAACCTCTATGAGTGCCTAGCACATTTATGCAAAAGTACAGACATAAGGCTCATTTTTAAATAAATAAGAAGATATGCAAGTCATTTGTCATATTTAACTGCTGATGTCAAAGACACAAGTTTGCTTTTCAGACATTCAGACATTGTAAATATGTTTTGCAGGGTTCCTGAGTTGTATTCCCTGACAAGGGGCATATATTGTATCAGTTGGTCTGCTGAATCAAGGGAGTTTCCTGGAGCAGAGGCGTATGTCAAAGGAAAACAAGGTCAAGTTATTTCAGTCATTCACACACAGATTTCTCATTTTCACAGCTGGTCCTCTTTGCTAATGAACATGCAAAGTTTGCTTATGCTTCAGCTAGAATATAAACATTCACTTGCCTGGAAAAGGCAGTGCTCTTTTAGCACTGAATGACCATTTGCCTGTGCAAACGGAAGTTGTGTAGGGCTAAATACTGTGTTAAGAATATTCAACTCATTCTCACTTCTGAACGATTAGTCCTCTGCCTGACAAACATTAGCACAAATTTGTCAAATCTTCCTCCTATCAAGAGTATACAGCAATGGCTCAGGTAGGCAATAGGAGAAATTCTCGTCATACAAGGAATTACAGTTTTCTATTAGATGGTTATGATTTACATTCACTTAAATTAAATAAAGTGTAAGGGAAAAATGCACTTCTAAACCAAGTTTTGGATTTCAAGAGGATAGCCTTTGAAGTCCTATGTCCCCTTGAAGAAATTCCAAGCCTTCAGCACTCTCAGCTCCCTAGAGATATATTTTAGACCACATCACATTTTGGAGTGTGACACAGAAGGACCCAAACTGGTGTGTCCGTCTGAAAGTATGAAGGTCTTAGCAGTGGTCTGGAAAGCAGCACAGCTGGGTAAGCAGGTCACTGCATCGGCTAACGGGTGCTGGCTCTCAGAAAGTACTGAGTGCTGATGAACCCACATGACCACAGGTTGTGGAACAGCCTTTGCTAGCCGTGAGGTATTAGGTTACAGACATGATTCATTGATAAAGATGACTGATCAGAAAGGGTCAAGTACTTGGATGGGCTTGAACGAGTAAGAAGTATAGAATTTCTTCAAAGCAAATCTGTTAATAGTACCTGAAATATGACACAAACAAAAAAAAAAACCAAACCCCAACAACAAATACAAAACAACAAAAAAATAGGAAAGAAAAATAGGAAAAAGAGAAAAAAGAAATGGTATGCAAATAAAACTTGAGTTTTCAAGCAGAGTTCCTTAGGCCTAAGCATGTTGTCAAGAAAAGCTGAGTGAGTCCTTGCAAAAGGTACTTAAGGAAATGTCAATGGATTGATTCAGGCTAGGGAAAGCTAAAGAAGAAACAGGCTGTGGTACAGTAAGGATGAGATAAAAGGCTGTCTCAGAATTTAAAAAAACACTTCATCTTACTTTCTTCCCAGAACAATGATCCTGGAGCAAAATAATAGGAATAATAGAAACGAGGTTGCAGAAATGGATGGATGGCATGACATTAAAAAGGCAGTTCAACGTGCCTGCTGAGGTGAAAGGGAAAAAAGAAACCATTTAATCTCCATTACAAAATTTACTTTGGAAGTCAAGGAACAAGTTTTCTTAACAAGCTTTATCAAGCCAGAAACGATACAAAGTAAAATAGAAGTCTGTTTCAAGAAGCGGGAAAAGTGATCCCAACAAATACAGATTTGTAGATCTGACCTCCATAGTGCTTGACAAAAACTGGAAAAAAAAGAAAAGGTCAATCCTCCTAGACCAGTTGTCTTGGATAAGACGAACAATTTTCTAGAGAAAATGTTTTAAGTCAAAGGTAGATTCTGTATATATGGGTTTCATTAAAATTATTGACTATGTAACCAAAAGGGAATTTATTAGATTGAAAAGAAGGGAAGTAGTGAAGAAATTTAAAGTAAACTTCAATGGCAGATGGTTACTGTTAAAAGAAGTACTAGGCTGAAAGAAGGTTGTTGGTACAGTTCTTCAAAGAACAACGTTGGCCTAGTTTTAGGGTCATTCTTGCTCTCTGTATTTCTATTACTGAATTTGATGCAAAGATTAGGCATGTCATAAGGCCATTTCCCTCTGACATGAGGTTGGAGGCATTGTCAAAACTGAGGAGGTCTGGGGCTTGAGGGATGGAGTGATGGAAATGTGATGAAGTTCAGATGTGGAAATGTAAGCTTGTGCACCTGATCCAAACCACTTTAGATGAGGAAAGACAAATGTATCCTGGATCCACTGGAAATTACAGAGAAATAGAATGGCGACCTCTAGTTGACCTAAGGGGTGACTAGGGGACACAAACAGTATACAGTAGTGACCTTAACAGACATCAGAAGCATGGTTTCTGGGAAAGTCAGTGAAGCATTAGTGGGACTGTACAAGATCTCATGTAGAATACCATGCACAAGTTCAGTCACCCTTTTTCAAGAAAGAGTATTCAAAACTGAAACAGGTGCACAGGTCTGCTACTAGAAGGAGATGAAGAATGGAGAGTTTATCTTAACGTCAGCCTGGCTTGTTTAGTCTAGAAAATAAAAGGTTGGGAAGAGATAAAAAGTCTATTCTGACATGATGGAAACCTGCACTAAGAATGGAAAATAGATGTTTAAGCTAAAGCAACATTATCAAAATTACAATGCCACATGAGCTGGCCAGAAATAAACTTAGACTGGAGTTAGATGAGGGTGAGGGGCAGAGGGCATCCCTTAGCCATTAGAGCATCCAGGTGTTGGGAGAGCCTCTTAGAAATAGTGGTAAAACCTGAATTCAACAGGATTACTTCATCAAAAAAAGACAGCATAAGACACTGAGGTGGCAGGACTGCAGTGTCTTCCAGCTTTGAAAACAACTTGTTTTGTTTCAGTGAAAATTTACGCTTTTTAGTAAATCCTTTTTTTTTTACCACACCAGATTTCAGTCAAGTCATCATTAGTTGTTGAAAGGTAATAGACATTTTCTTCATTCTGGCAAGGCAGAAAGTGTGGATAGAAGAGAATGAACGGATCAGATTTCTATTTTGCCTTAGATATCTCAATGCACCTAGGAACTGATATGACATATATATCAAAGCGAAAACAATACCAGAGTGTTTTGATCAGAAAAAGAGTAAGAAAGAGAGAAAAGTCAAAATAAAGGTAAATACAAGAACAAGTCTGCTCAAGAAATTGATAGAATATTACTTTCTTGCTCTTAATGAAATCTTCCTGTACCTAATTTGTTCTAACACTTGATAAAAATAGATAAAAATACTTAAGATCATTTCTTTCACTTCGTCTTACCTTCACAGTATGTACTCACCATTTTATGCAGAGGCATGGAGGTAAGATTAAGAAAGAGAACCGCTTTTTTATTCCCCTTTCACAGGATTTTTAAAAGCTGTTTGGTATTCCTTTGAAGGCTACAGCAGTAGTTTACATACTGGATATTTCTCACTGGTGTGGAAGGTGAAACACTAACTGTACACCATACTCCCTGCCCTTTTAAAATATTAATTCATGAGTAACCATCTATGGAGCCTCATAAAGTATTAACTCTTTAAGTGGGGAAGATCTCTGCTTAACAACATAGCATCAATCCTACATGATTTAAATCCCATGCAATCCTATTAAAATCCAAAGAGTTTCAAGCTGTTTACGTTAGTTCAGTACCTAATATTAACACCTGGTTTTCAAACCTTATGTATGCATTATTGGTCTATCGGACCAGCAGGACAGGGGAAAGTAAGTTCAATCTTCTTGACTGATGTGGGAATATACGTAAATGAAGTCTACATCTTGAACTTCAACGCTTAATCCTTTTTATGGTTTGCTACTTTTCAGCAACTTCCATTTTATGTACTGTATGTCAGGTTAAGCTAGTGTTTGAACAATCGCGCTACGTCTCCTGAATCGCCATACTTGAATTTGAAGATAATGGTCTGTGTTTCCCTGAATGCTGGCCACTGGACAGTCAGTGTATGGAAGTGTCAGACTGAGACAGGCTCATTTATTTTGTGGAATATTTGTTTGGAGGTCTAGTTTCTCTTCCCCACCTCCCCCCCTGCCTTTTTCAGCTATTCAACTTACCTAACTGACCTGAGTGTAAGCAGTTTGTTAGGCCTGTGATTTTGTGATTCAGTGGAAAATTTTGAAGCTATCACACCAAAGATGCATGACTGCAGTACATAACAATTACATCTAGACTTTATAAAAAGTAGATGGAAATGGGCAAAGCCGTGAAAAAAACATTTGGCCTTCACAGATATCCACTGATATCTACAAATAACTAAGTTTTACACAACAGATTACCTGCAATAGCAGAAGCAGAGCTTGATACCCCTTCTGGGGTGTATGAGAGAGCCTGACACATGTTTAACATACTTGAAATGAAACACTAATAGCTTGAAGATCATCAGTGCTGACCAACCCCGCTGATACTAGCTCAAACATTACAGATGCTAAGCCCACCCCCAACTTAAAAATGGTAAGGGAATTTTCTAAGATATACTTTATTGTTTATGAATACCTCCAGCCTATATTCACAATAGAGCAATAATGACTTGACTCACACCTAAAGAAATTAGCAGATGGGCTCTTTCCTCTTCATATAGAAATGTCAGTTAAATATAAGAAGGATAAAGCTAACAGAGTTATGTGCCAACTATGCCAAAACATAAAGAAATATTGCCAGGTGTAGGATTTTTTTCTTCAGACACATGTTCCTTCAAATTTTAGTTTTCTTTACTAAATTCCAAGGTACCCTTACATAAGAGACATCAGAAATATGACCTCAGATTGTTGCTACTAGATTTCTGCTTATATTGCTAAGTTAGTGACTGTACAAGTGTGCAGTGTGTCTTTAATTGCTACCACCAGGAAGAAATTTTCCCTTAGGACTCATTAGCTAATGACTTCCTCCTTCACTGAGTTGTAAATCTACAAAAGCCTTTGGCAAACTGGTCATTTGCCTTCTTGGTAGCCAGATGTGAAGGACCCAAACAGGTGGGAGCCATAACTACAAACATATGAAGGTAACAGAATTAGAAATTACATGTATTTGTATGGTACCTTCATAAAGTTATTCTCCTAGTAAACTTTAAGTACCCACTCAAGTCATACTTAGGTGTGAAGTAAATGTCTTCAAGAGCCATTAAATTAATTTAATAAATTAATTATTAGTTTTGCAACATTCTAAACTGTTCAAGCTCTCGTGTTTTTAGCACAGTAGTAGTATATGTAGTGCTACAGGATGGCCCACTTACAGTGTCTTTCCTACACTTTGGACGCCTATTTGAAGTTACACTAATGAGACAATACACTGGAGGTGCGATGTGTAAAGTACTGGAGGACACATAATTCAAAAGACATATATACTATGCCATAAGGCAAACATGTACTTAGAACATACAAGTGGATTTGCTCTTAGGACCCAGGAAATGTGGTGTATTGAAAGTGTATTTGGATTTCCTCATTCTGAGCAGTTGTACTAAAGTCCAGGTGTTAAGGTGTTCATGATGAGGAGGACATGCACGAGAGTCTAGTCTTTAAGCTTTCCGCATCCAAGTGTGCTCACCTGCAAATATGCTCCTAATCCATAGGAAAAGGCAGTGGGAGGCTTTAGCATTTATCAAAGGGTGAGCTGCTTTCCTGTGACAGGGGTGTGTGACTAACACGAGAGTTATTCTTCCAAATCTCAGCTACTTGGTAGCAGCCTGAAGTTCTGCCTCTCAAACTCATGCTAGTCAGAAACTGCAATATCTCCTCTGTGTCATCTTCTGAGTACAGTCTGGACTGTGCTAGATAAAATTCTTTTTCTGGACTTTGGTACTACAAGTGGCTATGTGCCACAGTTGTCTACAATTACACCGGACCGGAAGCAAGCTTGCTACAGTAGTTCTGCATTAGTTTTTCAAAATTGTTTTTCCCCTGAAATGTTTTCAAATGCACTTTGAAGGTTGTTATTATCCATGTTGTTTCTGTTCCTATATTTGGAGTCATAATGGTGTTTTGCCACAGAAACAAGTCATTGTGGGGTAACTAGATATTGCACAAACTGTTCTGCAGTAACTGCAGCAGACATGAACTTGTTAACCTATGCAACAGAGAGGACCTGAAGAAAGCTGAGCCCTCTGTGAATGACAGGACAGCTCCCTCAGCAAGGGACACCGTCGGATAAAAGCTTGGACATAGTCCCTTGGCACACTCTGGCTTATGCCTTTGTTGAAGTCTTAAGCTTTTGAGGTACAAAAATTCTCTTAGAAAAAAAAAAAAACGACAAAAAACATCTTTGTGAAATCACTGAGAATTTTTCCACCCTGCTGTTTACTAGGACCAAAAAAAAGAAAGCTTATCTCATTACCTCAGCGATCAGAAGGTTCTTTTGCCTCCATCTACTGAAACGACAATACAGCATGCTTTCTGATCATATTTGCAGTTCTAAAATATACGCAGATTACATGTTTACTAAAAATATCTGGCATTAACTGCATAGTCATAGCTTTTGCCTATTCCAGTGTATCACTTCAAACGCTCACAAGACTGGAAAAACTGATGATAGTAACATTTGATTATAAACCAGTTTGTAGTTTATTTGTTCTCTGGCCAGATGTGCCTAATTCCTGTTGTCACCCCTGCAAGTGCATAGATGCACAAACAGCAAGAAGGAACCCTACATGCTGCACTTCACTTTGTCTCAGTTTAAGATTCATGCTTGTCAGGTCGTCTTGGGCACAGCGCTCTGTGACCCAGCGGGAAAGTCCCTCAAGCACCACTGGAATAAAGTGCCTGACCATGTGAGCGGCACCTTGAGCTCTGTAACAACTTACCTGGGACTGAGGACCACAGCTGGGAGCTCAGAGCCCACCAGGCCCTGTGCACAGCCCAGCACATATGAGGAGATTCTGCTGGCAGTGTGGTGAAGGATCTAGTTACTTTTGGGACCTCACTGGGGGCCTGAGTGTCCCACTGGCCAAATAACAATTCAGCAATTCCAGAGAAGTGGTCTCAGGGGGAGATTTAGGTACGGATCAACCGGCTCCTTTTAGAGCCTGGGGTTAAACCAATAACCCGTTTACTTTTAATTTTCCATTAACCAGGAAGACTGCAGCAGTGTCCCAGTAGTGCTGAATGTGTATAGTGAATAGTGTGAATAGTGTATGCTATTGCTGCTGGGAGAGCTCTTTTCTTTTAAGGAGGCTGTTTTACATAGGGAATACCTTAGCTCTCCTCCTTGGAGTATAGCATCTAATAAAAAAATAAATCCCAAAGCCCACGTCAGAACTCTACCCACACAGACAGATAATTTCGACTCACTCTCCAGAAACCTAGCTATAACTGCGGAATAACGTAGCAGTCTTCCTACGTTAGACCCAGGCAGCCACTGCCTTTAGACTTGGGCCACCACAAACCTTCCCTGTCGAGCAGCTGTTTTGCTCATACGGTACCTCCTAAGGCTCGACCCAGCCGTAAGCTCCTAGTGACAAGGACCTCCCTATTTTTACATGTTTACCACAGCACATAGCGTCACGATGAAGTTCACAGGAAGATCTGTCAGGTGCTATCATGATATCAATCATAAGTAAGTAATAGAGGATCAGTAAAAGCCCATTATCCAGGTAAGCTCCAAAGAACATTCATTATGTAAGGTTACTACTTTTCTCCCTTTATGTCTCTATCTTTAAAGTAACATACTGCCAGGCAGAAAAACTTTTCATACGCAAGTCAATTAAAAATTCAGAGCCATGCCATTTGAGCTGGGAGTTGGTTTTCAGTAACGTAAATCGAACCACATTTAAAAATTAATAAATAAATCAGAGGCTGTGGGAAAAAAAATCCTTTTCTGGGTGGTGTACATAAGGATTATTGTGCCAAAACTGTCACTTATATCCTGTTTCAACTGCTGGCTCGTTAAACAGTGAAAGTTCACTGCTGGGTCTGCCAAAGAAGGTGAGGCAGGTGAAACACCCCAAGCCCCCAGGCAAAATTCTCTTCTCTGAACCCGTGAGAAAAATCAATCTTTCCAACCATGAACAAAATCCTTTAAGTGATCTGATGCTTGGTGTGAAAAGAGCTAACAACACCTATTGGCACCAATCCTCTCCCTGAGCCCCGCTACTCCCCCAGGTCTTTACTGTAATAAGGAGGATAAAACACAAGCAGAAATCCCCAACCCCAACCATCTCAAAAGGCGGGTATTTTCCCAGTTCAGGCTCCTGAGCTGCCCAGGTGACAGGGAGAATTCAGAAGTAGGAGTGTCAGAGCAGGCACCGCAGTCAAAGGTGGCTCATAGCACTCTACCGCTGATCCTGGCACAGAGGCTCCAAATAAAAATCAAAGCAACACATCTCTCTTCAAAACAAAGAAAGAGAAAAAGGAAAAAAAAAAAAAAGATCTCATTTTCTGAGTACCTTTGATTCCTGGCTGGTAGTTGATGCTGGAGAGGGGGGCTGCTCTGTGCTCTCCACTTCATTCTCTTTCTCCACACTATCCACGCTGACTTCAGCCGTGCTGCTTGGAGGAATCATTTTACCTCTAAACCACTGCTACTATCAGGAAAAAAGCTACAGACCTTTCTCGCTTTTTTTCATTTAACGTCCTCTTTCTTCTCTGCTCTTCTGGAGCAAATGAACTCCGACCGCTCGGTTTCACTACATTTGCAAGGCTAGAATTCTCTGGATTTCCTTTTTTTCCTTCTCCTCCTCCTCCCCCTCTTTCTTCTCTCCCTCCCTCCTCCCTCCCCTATGCAATTCTGCTGCGAGGGCAGTAAGTTATCGATGGCTCTGTAGGTCAGTTGTGTGCCTGCTTCTGTGTTTTCCCCGATCCTCCTCCCCTCCGCGTGAAGCCCGGAGGTGTGGAGCAGAGTCGTGACCGTCAGCCCCGCGATCAGAGGGGAGTGAGCCGAAGCAGAAAGCCCCAGCCACGCACACACACACGGGGCACTGGAGGGAGGAGTTGTATTTCTAATGCTGTGAATAGCTTCGGAGGAGCATGTGCTGTCATAGTAGTGAAAGAAAGTAACGCGCGCATGCACGCACACACACACACATGCACACAGAGAGGCAGGCAGTGTGTATGAGGTTTGGAAGCATTTTACCTTTTTACAGGCTGGAGAAGGCAGAGTTTGAAGGGCAGCTTTATATTCTTACAAGTCTTTTCCTGAAGAAGGACTCTAGAAACAGAGGAGAAAAATGAGTCTTCCCTTACTTTGTCCCAGAGAAGATTATTCAAAATCCTAGCTAGCCAGTGTCTCTAAAGCTCCCACCTTGCCTTACATGCCAAACTTGCTAGTAAGTGACAGGACAGAGTCAGGGGAGAGTCACCTGTGGATCCGCATGTTCTTTGCTCCCCTCCCGGGCAGGGAAGCCCAGCTCTGAGCCATGCACACGCAATCAGGGTCAGCTGGAGCTCCCACTACCGTGCACATCCTATACCTGTAGGTTGTCATAGTGATAACATTCCATCGGGCAGCAACGGAGCAGATGCAGCCATCGGGAAGGGCCGGCTGGCTTCCCCCAGCGCTGTCATTCCCAAGGATGCAGCACCCGAAGTCACACTTGGGGCTGCAGTAGTACTGGCAGAAGGTCAGCATGACTTTGCTGGCTGGCTCAGATTGCTTTATATTGCTCGAGTTTTTGCCTCTGATTTAAATCTGCTGCAAAGGTGCCTGGCAGCTCTCTTCCCCGCTGAATTAAGGTCTGTATTGTGAAAGCCTGAATGGATGCACTCCCCACCAGATATATGCACCAGCCGCTCCATACAGCTGGTGAAGATGCCTCTTTCATTTAAAGAAAACAGAAAAAAGCAACCCAAACATGTTTCCAACAAGCAATACTTACATCCTGGAACGTGAAAAGAAAAATTTTTGCTTAGTTGATCTATACTGGAGGTCCAGGTGTTTGGAGGTGATTTGCTGAGGTTTGAGTCAGAGAGGAGCTTCAGTAACTTGTAGCTCTGGGAGAGGCTACCAGATTCTGTTCCAGCCCCATCCCTTAGAAACACAACTGCTACCTGGGGCTGCCTTGCAGAACCCCTCCACTTCAAATAATCCAAGCGTGAAAGTGAAGGCAACTTTTCAAGATAGTAGGGGTTATACGTCTGAAAGCCAGAGCAGAAATTGCCCTGCAGCCTCTGTATTCTTAATAACTATGCAGAAGCCAGGAAAAAAACCCAGCTTTTCTTTGAATCCCTGGTGAATTTTCAGGACTGGTAGTTAGATGGGGAAAAAAGCTTTATTTCTTTGAAATAGAGCATTTAAGACACTGAAATCTTTAGCAGACGATAAACATGAAATACTGCAATACTATTTGTACAGCTACTTCAGAGCAAAAGCGCGTCTTAGGAGTCTGCCAGTAGAATCTATTATTTGGCCTGTAGTCACTAACACCGTTACAGAGATCAAAAAGAGAACACTGGTTGCTGTTGAGGCAGTGTCAGTGACAACCGAGATTGAAGCAAGGAAATATGGAGCTCAGAGAGGCAGATTTGGCAGGTAAGTAAAATAATTTATTTCCCAAGGTTTGATTTCTAAAATACAGCAGCATCTTAGACTGTTCTCTTCAGAGCCAGAGGAATTCTCCAGGTGCAAAGCTCATTTCTTCCACTCGGCAAGTGAGATTTGGGCTTTTCTGCAAAATCCACCTCTTAGCAATGAGCGGGGACTGGCCAGAGTCAGAGTTTGGGAGAATTAGGGCAGCTGTGGGCAATGGAGATCTTGGCAGGGCAACAGCAGTTGAATGCTCCAGCTCTGGCAGCGGTATCCTTCCCTGATGGTCCAGCCAAGCACAGCCAAGTCAGGGCTGGGACATGGGGTCTGCCCCCTGCAAGGACTCTTCTGTGTGCCCAGCAATGTGACCAGTGAGAACCATGAAACTAATTTTTGTCCAGTTCCCCAGCAGGGTTGTGCACCAGTCTTTCCTGTTAAGAGGCTCAAAACCATCTTCTTGTTAACTTGTAGGTCACCTTTGAAATGGACCTGGAGTGGCTGGTTAATAGTTAATGCTCTAAGTGTTGTAAAATCCTGCACACATTTGGTATGAAAAGCTTGTAACGTCATGACTGTGTAAGTGACTATCATACCACTCTCTACTCTTTTTTTTTTTGTTGTTTTACCAAATTAGTACTGACACCTGCTGCACTCCCTCTCTTCTCCCAATTACTCACTTGTCAACCACGACTGATCTGTCAGTTTCTTGACAATTAGCCTGGGAAAGATGAGTCAAACCTAAAATCTTACCAAAAAAGCAAAAAGGAAAAGAAGCTGGATTTCTTATAATTTTATTTCCTTCCATGGGAGCTGGCTATAGAAAATCAAATATTCGGTATAACAAAACAGACTGATCAAATTAGATGAACCTACATCTTCCTCTCTCTCCCACGCATCATTCCTGAGAAGTTGGACTTGTGACTACCGCCGATCAGTCTCTAAGTGAAGGTACTCGGCGGAAATATGAGCACTGCAGCAGAGTGCTAAACAAGAGGAAATTGAACAGATTCTCTAGTGAAGAGATGAGTGTAGGTTTCTGGAGTGGGGAAAGGCAATTTGGATGAATAATACATGAGACCTGATTCTCAGCCCCCAGCTGAAGTTGTTGCACCGTGTAAAGGCGCTTGAATGTTGCCCGGAGTCACCGCCAAGCATTCCCCCTGCTGGGTGGTGCGAGGCTGCTGCATAGCTGCTACACCTTGTCCATCTTCCCTCCCTCCTGCTCTCTGGCCGCACACAGGAAGGTGTCAGGGTGTGTTGCAGAGCACTCCTCTGCACCGGGGATCCTGCAGTTCTTCCTAAGCTCCGGCTGTGGCTGGCATGATAAGAGCATTCCAGAGGCTCCTGACACCAGGAATATACACATGCTGTTGTACTGCCAAGTCCTACCTGCTGTAGAGCTCCACGGTGGCAAGATTAAGCTGATGTAGGGGGTTTGGCCCATTCCATGTTCTTTTGCCTTCTTTTCCTCTACAGACATTCCCTCAAAATATTTGAGAACCTTTCTGCAAAAGAGGTATATGAGTAGAGCTGGATTTCACCAAAGGAAAGATATGAAATCAGTCCTTATCAAAAGACGTTATTCCTGTTTAGACCCCCATGTATTTATTAGAGAAAAATAAGAAGTAAAAAGGGATAGAGGGAGCTATAGATGTCATTATTCACTGCCTGGTGCATAAACCATCCCACACTCCTGAGCAAAGAGGGTATAAGGGAGCATATAGAGATGATACTACTGATAAATGGCATCGGTTTAAACCACTATGTACCTCTCTCTAGAAGCGTACAAAGCAGCAAGGAATTAGGCTGGTTGCCACCAAAGCAGAGCCCTCGAAGGAAAGAGGAATTAAGTCTACTGAGAGTCCAACTTCCAAGAGGATGCAGACTGAGCGCCACAGAAAATTATTAGACACAGAAAAAAGGTTGTAGTTCTGGCACTTGCAGTGAAACTTGATCAGCCTCTCCCAAAGTCCCTCAGTCCAATTTGTGAGTAATCCAGGTGACAAATAGTAGCTTCATCTCTTAGTCAATTCAGTTTTGCCTTTGTGGAAACTGGCAACAGGATACCCCCCTAGAGCCATTTGTGATGGGAATTTTACTTTTGGCATGGTATGTTTGGGCAGATGTACTGGTGGATGTCTTCACTAAGCTCTCTTCTCAAATATCCACTATCGCCCACAGCTGGCTACTAGACTGCAAAGACCAGACCATTGCTCTAGTGGAGTATCTGCCTGTGTTTCCAAGTAACAGGCTTGTGGGCACTTCTCGCCAGCAAACATTGTACCCACAGAGAAAACAATATTAAAATAGTATCAGGTGGCTGGGTTTTTTTGTTTATAGTCACACACCCCTTGTTTGCTTTCAGTACAATCTTGGCAGTTCACCAAGCAGCTAATATAATAACAACCCTCCCTGGATTCTGCTTATCAAAATGCCATCTAAGGGCTACAATCACCCGCGCATCAAGCTGGAAGCACAAACTGGTCAATGTTCTGAAAGCATTCCCAGTGCTAATGGGATACTGGTGGTTTGCATTTTGACTACATGATCTCGAAGTACTTTTTAAAGTATTAAGCCTCCCACTGCTCCAGGGAGTGATTATACTGTAGCAAACGAGTAACAGTGGAGGAAGCCAAGCCAACAGATTTGTGCTTGTACTTAAGCAGGGAGAAAAATGGAACCTCTGCCTGAGTACTAATTTCAAAACCCTCTTTCTCTCCATCCACAGCAATGCCACAGGGAGTGATGCAGAGATCACGCTGCATCTTGGGCAATTTGAATCTGTCTTTCAGAAAGATCACGATGAGATTGAAACACCACTACCCAGACATCTAGACCAGGAGAAAGAAGAATGCTGCATCTTCTTGTGACAGCAAGAAATGTTTGAGAAAGGGAGGAAGGGGATGTAATTATAAAAGATGGAATTTAGCCAAGATACAGCATGTAATATGTTCAGTCTTACAAAAAGCATTGCAATACCTTTAAATAACCAGCGACAGTCCTGACCTGATTTTACATCTCTGCTGGCAATATGATTCCTTCTCACTTTTTATAGGAATGCGATATAAAAAGAAGAGGCCCGTGGAATCAGTAGCACCATTTCCTGCAACTCACAGATGCTCCTAGAAATTCATGCCATTTAGTAACCATTTACTGACTCACTCCAATAGGACTGTAGCAGGAATGCTGTGAATCAGTTCAAGTGTTGCTGCAGGGGTGATTTAGCCATGTACTAAATCCTTGCTCCAAATTCATGGTATCTCCTGGTATCCATGCTCCAAATATTTAAAGAGATAACAAAGATATGATAGTTGACATCATCTCCTCCACTGTTTCTGGACTCAGCTTTAACCTCACTTCTGTTTCCTTGGATAGTTAAGACTGCTCCTGATAGCTCTCAGAACCACTCAGAAGGGTCTCGTCTAATCATACCATCTCAGCCAGCTCTACCTCTTTTCCTCCGCCTTTTCCAGAGTGGGATGGGAAGAATCCCCCACAGGGTCACCACGTTGGGTCTTGGGTGCATTTTTTTTCTGAAAGGCTTTTGGTAGGAGGGAGCTTTCAACCGCCTCTTTCTTTCCTAGACCTTCCTTAACCTGAATTGTTCCTTAAATTCCTTTGTCCAGTTGTTAGCCTTTCCAGGCGTGAGCTGGGCATTACAGCTCACAGGGCTTTACTGGATTTGTCTCAGGTTTCCTGTTTTCACTCCGGTATTGAATACCGTCGTCATGAGCTATTTCTTAACTAATGTCAGTGAAAATGCATTGAGAGCAACATTTTGCCTAGACTGTAAATAGAATCCAAAATAAGATCTGGCAAACATTCCCAGCATAGCTGGTGGCGAACACAAGGATATGTATATGCATTTTTTTTTTCATACAGATATCTTATGGCTATGCACCAAATTTTAAAAGGCTGTGCATGCACAGTATTTCCTGTCTTAGGTAGTTACAGCATGCCTGTCACTGTAATATTTAGGCACAAACATGCATGCTGAATGCAAAATGAACCTCACTGTCAACTGCAAACCTGCAACAGTTGTGCTATCATATTTTGCTTTGGAAGAAAAAAGGATCTCTCAGTGTGCCAGTGACCTTTGTCAGGAAAGTGGGGCTCTTCTGCAGGGTGTGGTAGAACTCAGTGACGTGCAGCAAATCTTTTAAATGCCTTCGAACCCTGTAGGATGAAAAGCTTTGTAGAAATATCAGAAATTATCATTATCAAGATTAACATTCCACTCTATCAGATTAGTGCATGTGTCAACTGGAATAGAAGTGTGCATGATGAGGGTTGCCCACAATTATGTAACTTATTATAATGATCTATTACAGCTCTCAAACAAGAATAAAGAAAATAAACGTTCAGCCTGTTATAAATCTGACGGGAAAGTGCATATCTTACAGCCCAGATATATTGGTTTTGTTCCTTGAATCTTGATAAGAATCAAAATTTGAAAGATATTGATGGTAGCTGGGTTATCTCTCTACATAGTTACCAATTCAAAATAAAAATGGGAAGTAAAATTTGAATTAAGCAAAAAATAAAGGTAAACCTTAAAAACACTGCAGGTTATCTCTAATGATTTGTATTGTTTTATTTAAAACAATAAAGGGTCTTAGAGTCCAGTGCAAAATGATAATAGGAAGATAGGTTTGTCATCTTGGTAAAGACAAGGCTATCACTATCCTATGAGCCTATCAAATGTAATCAATTAAAAGGATTCAGGTCACTTTAAATAAAAAAAATCAGATCTCACTATTAAGTCTACAAGCAGTGATAAAACCACTAAGGACTGTAGTTGAGATCCTTTCCAACTAGATTTCTTCAAAGAAGATCCATTTTTTAAAGTGCTCCAGTGCATACAATAGTTATTTTTTTGCTTAAAGCAACGGGAAAGAATACGATGGCTTACTTCCATTTGAAATCTCAACACAGAGCATTCTGGAGTCACTGCTTCATTTGATAAGTGCACGTCACTGCCTCTTATTATTCAAAGGAGTCAAGCTCAGCTGCAAGAGCAAACGATTTTACTAGCAAGGATAGTCAAGATTTTTGGAAGTACAAACGTCAGAAAAGAAGAAAAATAAAAGAAAAATTGGGGGAAAATTGTCCAAAGTATGAGTGCCTTTACCTTCCACATTCATAACTATTTCTATTCTTCATTGGATTTAAGAGAAAAATCACTTAACGTTTCCTTATGTTTGTTAGTCATACCACCTGCGGTAATACCACTCTATAATTGTCATTCTGATGCCTCAGTGTCTGAAGTGTTCAGGCAGAAAGGGACTGCACACAAGACCCAGTAAGAGCTGGACCTCTCCTGCTGTTTCCATGGAACGGGTTATCTCAAATTCAAACACGTAATGACCGAGCTCCGTGGTTTCAGACTTTGAGTAAACAGGGTACTGAAGTATGTTGTAGGTTTATCCATATAATTGGTCAAATTGATTTTGATAAGATAGCCGAAGACACTTAAAGTTACATGAACGATGACTTAGCTAATAATCTCCATATGATTTTAAAATTCTATTTTCATTTTGTAGTCCCTAATACTTCTGTGTCTTATTAGTCTCTTCTACTGGAACATGAGGAAAGAAAAGACTACTGAGCAACGAGCACCAGGCTGGCTGAAATCTGGAGGAAAAGCAAGTTACTACAATTTCCTAGGGAGGGCTAGTATTTGAGATACTTTAATTTAGCCAAAAGCAGAACTAAAAGAAGTGAGCACAGGTGGTTGACAGACACAAATTCAGGGAACCTACAATTAAAGAAAGTGGTTTACCGCAGAAGGGATAGCCATCATCTCATAACGTCAGGGATTATTTCAAACTGGGGCATTTTTCTGGGATCGCCATACAAGGAAATTCAGCAGACTTGGTAGTCCACATGATCAGAACATTCAAGAGATGCAGACATTAGGAAGGTATGAGTGCAGCTCTGGAGTCCTCAGCACAGTAAGGAGATGGACCTGTTGGAGCGGGTCCAGTGGAGGGCCACAAAGATGATCAGAGGGCTGGAGCATCTATGCTATAAGGACAGGCAGAGAGAGTTGGGGTTGTTTAGCCCGGAGAAGAGAAGGCTCCAGGGAGACCTTATAGCAGCCTTCCAGTACATAAAGGGGACCTACAGGAAAGATGAGGAGGGACTCTTTATCAAGGAGTGTAGCGATAGGACGAGGGGTAACAGTTTTAAACTGAAAGAGGGGAGATTTAGATTAGATATTAGAAAGACTTTCTTTACTGTGAGGGTGGTGAGGCACTGGAACAGGTTGCCCAGGGAAGTTGTGGATGCCCCATCCCTGGAAGTGTTCAAGGCCAGGCTGGATGGGGCTTTGAGCAGCCTGGTCTAGTGGGAGGCATCCCTGCCCATGGAAGGTGTTCCTGCCCATGGCAGGGGATTGGAACTAGATGATCTTTAAAGTCCCTTCTAACCCAAACCATTCTATGATTCTATATAACTTCAGTCAGAAAAAAACTTTGATTCATGAGAAAATATGAAAAGGAAAGTACTAGTAACCAAGCTGGAATACAACAGATGAGATTGTCTTTCCAAGGGAATGTGACCAGTACTCAGATATGAACTCCTGCAAACACATAAAGTTTATATCTAAATTGTGAGCTCTTCAGGCTAGGTATTGTCCTTCTGTTTTGAGTTTGTACAGCACCTAGCAGCTAGTTTTGCTTTCTGTCTGGACTTAGGTATTACAGTAAAACAAATAAATGATCATTTTAAAAAGTGGATATGTGTCTGCTCAATTCCACAGCACCGTAAATCTAACTTGTGCAGTATTTGGCTGTGTTTAAAGATTTTATCACCAAACTTTTCCCTTTGCTTTCCCCTCTACACCCTCCCTGACCCCCCCCTACATTTTTGTTATGATAAACAAAGTTCTGCTTTTCTGCACTGATGGAGGAAGAAATATAAAAACATTTTTTAAATTTAAATTAAAAAAAAACCACAACGGCATTTTCACGACTGAAAGCTTAAACAAAGACACTGAAGTAAAAAACTAGAAGCTAGACAGTAGTTTTATATATATATATATACGCATACACATTCATATGCTGCACACTTAGCACAGTAATGGGCTTCATAGGTTGTAGACATGTTGAATGATAGACAGTAACAGGCAGTAATGCTCAGGAAAGATAGGGGAAAGATCAGTGCAGTAAGTACTCCATACATCAAAAGAAGTAGTGTAGAGAATGATCTGATTTAGAAAAAAAGTGTCTGCTGTGTATTTGTGTGACCCCCTAATGAGAGCTTTGTGTAGGAAATCTATTTTTATCTTCCACATAGAAAAGCAAAGAATGTGCAGGGCTGTGAATGATATACTTTAACTGCAGATAGTTGGTAAAGGTTTTGACTTCTTTGGGATATTTTTTCAATCCCATTGCACCCAGTGGAGTTAAAAGGCTGCTTGCAATATGTCTTAAAAGCCATTTCTCCATGAACTGAAATACACTGTGCTTAAATCATCATGCGATTTTTCAAAAATGCTTCACGGACCTTTCTCTTCTTCCACAGATGTGAAAGCTGCCTTCCACTGACCTGGGCAGAAAACCTGAACCATAATCAAACACTTAGCTGAAAATCCTAACACCCCTTTGGTCCAAAACAGTTTAGGTCTATTTTCCTTGTTATTATTATTTTTTATTATTATTAGGCACCTAAAAATTACTCAAGGATCCTACTCTCAAAAATAAAAGTAATCTGGTGCTAGCTTCAGTCACCTCATGACCATGTTTTTTACTCCTTGAAAAGTCAGGATTGAAAACTTTATTCTACTGAACCAAAACTTTATCTGATCTAAGTACAAAAAATAAGTTTTAAGTAGCACAAAATACATGATAGCAAGCAGCTGCAACCAGTTTTTTTTGCAGTCCTTTATTGTTAGGTGTTGTTTGCTTAGCAGCTAGTAAATAGGCTATTAAAAAAGACTTGGTGACAATTTTCCAAGAGACATGAATGACATCAGAGTCCTGAACTATGGTTAACCAAAGACAGAGAAAGCTAATTTTTAGTTTAAAGAGAACACATCTGCCTCCCACCCAGAGAGGCACATTTTGAAAATTACAGTAAAAGCTTCTGTGCCAATTCTAAAAAACGTCTTTCCTGAGCAATACAGCTTTGCACATGAAGTGTCAATCCTATTATTCTATTGACAAGGGGGAGTCATTCATATTCAATGACCAAAAGAATAAATATTTTGAAAGAGGATTATCTTAAAGGGAAATTTTGAGGATACATGCAAAGTCCTGCCACTGAAACCAGGAAAAGGTCCCAGGATTTCATCCCTGCAAACAGATCCAGGTGGCTCCAGTTAGGCACGTCTGCTGCTATCTGTGGGAATAAAATGATTCTGAAAAACCAGGCCGTAACAGTCATCTGGCCAACAGATCAGACAGTGCTATTACAGTCAGCATGCAAACCATTTTATCCTGTTAATTATATGCATCTAATGTCAGAGATCTAATTATCCAAGAAAAAATTAAATATCCTAAAAGAGCACAGAACAGAAAAAATGGAATACGGCCAAACTTCCCTGAAGTTTTCACTCACGAAAATGTTAGCCTGAGAGATGAGCATCAATTTTGACCATGTTTTAACTGTGGGTTGTTTTTTTTTCAAGAGGCATGAAAACATGGAAAAAAAAAATCCTGGGGTATATTACTTTCAAACAAACACTTACCTCTTTCCAACGCTTCTTTTGCCATCTGACTGTACCAAATTACCTTGGTTATTTTTCTCTTTCGGTCACTGTGAGAGAAGCATCCCTGGAAATGTATGAAATTACTTGGTGAAATACATTTTTACATGTGTTCATTTCACCTCTGAGAAGGTCACTCAGAAATTACTAGAGCCATGAATAATATCAATAACTGCTCTGTTAAATATTTAAGCTAATCAATTGTGATTGATACATAAAACAGAAATTAGAGTTTAGGTGAAATTCCTTCCTGAAAACATAAATTTTCTCTGGATAGGTGTTTACCTCATTTCACCTAAAACAAGAAATGAAATGGCTCAGTTAGGAGATCTGATGAAGTATTACTAAGCTCCTTTCCACCTTCCACATAGAGGTTCCCTGGACTGAGGACTAGCTATTTCTCCAGGCCTCTTGGGAAGCATTATACAAGTCAAGAGAAGGTTTGCATTTAGCAACTTTGTCCCAAGGCTTCCTGCTGCAAAAACCTTGTCATTCTCACAAGTCAAGGTGCTATGGCACTGTGCTCTTCAGTTTTTTCCTTTAAAATTTAGCACTCAAAAAAAAAAGAAAAAAAAGGAAAGTGAAGATACAGGTGAATATAAGAGGGAAAATTCTGTGAAATGTCCAGGTATTGGATTGGCCTGATATTGGTTGGTAGTCAGCTGGGTTAAACAGCCATAGCACAACTGAATTTAGGGAGCTGTGCTAATTCACATAATTGGGTTTAGAAGCATGAAGTAGCATTGGAAAGCAGGTGAGCCAGAACCTAACTTTCATCTGAAGATACGTGTGGAAGTTTCATTTTGATGGCTCTTATAATTTTTCTTTAGATCAAGCCTAAAGTCTCCGTTCTCAACTTTCAACTTCTCTACTACCAGAGGGTATAATATGAGCTGAGGGCAAATTTATAGAAGAATGCACCAAAAGGAGGAATAAGTATTAACTTGACATTACAGAAACTATATTAACTATATCACCTGGGACCACAGAAGAGACACAAATTAATGGAATCATCGCTCTCATTTTGTAAGAGTCTACCCATGAGGGAGCAACTTGACAAAATATCAGCTACTATTTTAAACAACAGAGCCGAACCAATTTGTCTTAGCTGTCAGACATTACTACTCAGACAGGACAATCTCTCTTTTTAGCACACGCATTCCTATTTTCTGTATTTTTCTGTATATTCTGTCTCACAAAGAAGTGTAACTATTCCAATGCATTTCAGCACAGTTTAAAAGCCATGTCCCTGTTTCAGCCTCAGGGGTTCCTATTAATTCGCTTCAAATTTTACATGTTAGTTCAGGAAACAAGAATTTTCTGCTTTAATTAGCCATCTTAGTTATCAACTCATATTCCACTATCAGTCCTGGACATGTAAACGATTTATATATTCCCCATAAGGCTAGTTTTTATATCGGGGGCCTTATCTACCAAACAGTTTGTCAGGGCTCTCCAGCAAATTTATCGCACTATTTTTTTACTCAGAGAATACCACTACACTATAATCTCTAATGGTATTGATTGGCAGATATAGAGAAGCATGATTATCAGCTTATCATAACCAGCTGGATAGGTTTTCCCAATGTGGAGGAGGCAAATTGCTGCTCAAAGAGAGCACTGCTGGTGTCTGGGCCTTTATTAAAGACTCATCACAGACCTGGTAGAGAGCCATCAACAGCAAGGCTTCTTGGGAGACAGGTTCTGGCTGTATGTGAGCATGCCACTTTCAGCTGTGGCCAGAGGATCTTCCCTTCTTCCCCAGGTGGGGAAGGAAAGAACATGGAGTTATGGAGTGGTTTGTCTACATGAAACCTGTGTGCCTGTGTTCACATCGTGTGGATTCAGGCATGGACTGTGAGCAGGTTTCAGAATATGTTAAGGAGAAAGCTAGAGTTTGGTCACTGATTTAGCTGCCTCCTAGATGGAAGTGAAAGGAATAACTGCTTCCTGTTTATTAGAAATGAACACCTATCCACCACAGACTCATTGGCCGTGTAGGCTTAATGCTAGCATGAAGGTCTGTCATTCAAACTGAAGAGGAATAGGTGTTTTTTTACTCCTTGAAATTCTAAATCAACAATGTAAAGTATCCTATCAATGAATGTTGAGCCTTTCCTAAGCCCAGCTTTTCAGTTGTAATGCCTTAGCCGTGTTGGCATGAAGACTTTAGGCAATACACTGTGAAGGCTAATACCTATATCTATTTATTGCACCACCAAACATAACTCCTAATTCCCTCACTCTTAGACCAGTGCAAACTACTCTCTCCCACCCACGCTCTACCTCGGCCTTTGATTGGAATAGTTGTGCATAATTTATCTCATCTATTCAGACAAATCTCTCCAGTGTTCATCATTTGTGACATGGACAAAGCCTTTCAAACCTGTGAGTCATTAGAATTTGATCAAGCCATGTGAGCTCATGAAAGGAGCGTGCTTGTGGAAATGCTTTGCTTTCTTATCTGTTGTGTGTCTGAAGTAAGCCTTTTTCTAGGCAACTGCTCATAAGCAATGGTCTTTCTATAAAAGGAGGGAATGCACTGGGTATACTGTGTTCAAATGAGCTTTTAATTCTGAATATAAAATTCTTCTTGGTTGTCAGCTGTACATACTGATGCATATTTGAAATGGAAAATGGATCAAACGTTGCACAGTGCTGCAGCTGTATCAGCTTCCTTGCCTTCCAAAATGGAACCATTTGATATTTTTTTTTTAATCCATTAGGAATAAATAAAGGTAAAAGAGCAGAATATTCAAGAACTTGGATCTTGACAAGGAATGTGGGGTTGGGTTTAGTTTTGCTGGGTCAGATACATAGATGATGGAATTCACTGCAGTGCTTTCAAAGCTAATGGCAGCACTCTAAATTTACACAGCAGAATATTGGATTATGAAACACTCACATGCAATCAAATGAAACTGCAAAATGTGTCTGTGATTTTGATGTAAATCTGTCAGGTGGTTCATCTGCTTTAGAGGAATGTGATTTCTGCATATTTTGATGCACTTGACATTAACTGAGACTTAACAGTAACATAACTTGAACCCAGCAGAGGACCTGGCAGTTTCAGGTTTCCAGACACTTAAAGCCATTTTCCTTGCAAGGGTCAGCAAAAAAGAACACTTGCCCATACTAAATTCACTGTTATCACAGCATTCCTGTGACTGCTTGTCAAAGTCAATGGATAATTTAAAGGCCGTAATGTAAGAGCTACATTTTCTTTGTCAGTAGGGCAATCCTACGTTTAGGAAAGAGTTCAAAATCCAATTTTATATATATAAAATATATATATATACACACACACATATATGAATGCTACAAATGCTTTTCTGGGCATCGTGTGCTGTACCAGTTGTTTTGATTACAAGAATTACAGCTAGCAGAGAATTAGCTTCTACGGCCACCAGTATGGACTGAATAAATGTCATGAATCTAAACATCTAAAAGTTTGGGATTTAAAAGACAAACCAACATCTGAATTTTGCTTCACACCATGCAGCCTCCTCCTCTCCTCTGTTTCTCTCTTGATTTTGCAGCCCAGGAGTCAGACAGCTCATTCCAGGCACAACCCTACCCCATCCTTCTCGTTGTTCCGGTGTAATTTATCAAGCATACCCTCCTCTTGCGTTTTCATATTGCTGCTACTACAAAAACCTATTTCTTATGCAACACTGGAAGCTGCATTTCTGAGGTCAATGGTCCTAAGCAAATGTCTCTGAAGGAGAGTTGAATGGAATCACTGAATTATGAAAGGGCTGCAAGAACTGAGGCCCAAAACCACGTCTGCTGTAGCCTCACAGCCTCTGAAACAAGCACAGTCCTCTCAAGTCTTTTGTTTATATCTTCTAAAATGTAAAGCCACCTAGGATGGCCAAAATAGCTTTAAATGGAAAATGAGATTAATCAAGCTGCGCTGATCTCCATGTACAGATAACTGTTATGTGAAGGTCCTTCCAAATCCTTAATCTGTGAACCCCCCAGTTGTTTTTTCTCTCGACACAGCCACAACCTAAAACTAAGACCTCAGTGTATTTGTGGCATAGCTTACCCACAGCAGGACAGGTTTTACTTCTTCAGCATTACATTGGTCACGCATCTTTGCTTCTAGCTGGAAGAGTGGCTCAGCAAAGGTTCATTTAACACGAGGCAAATGCAGTTAGAAATAAGGACACTGAGCCAAGAGCACCTCTCAATCAGGTTGGCTTGGCACTGTGAACCAATCGCCTAATTAGACGGACGTGATGAGGAGCTACTGTCCTCTAGAAACACCCAACTGTGCATAGAGCTGGCACCAGTAATCAGCCTTTTATCAGAGACAAGAAGCAAAACGTTAGCACCCCAGTTACCACCGAATGACACTCAGGTGCTGAGCCTTGTGTATCTGTGTGTCTGGCACTGGGAAATTTTTAGATTGTCGTGAAACTGTGCTCCACTAGCTAAATTTACTGAGAAAGGAGAAAAAGAAGAATGAAGGATGGATGTAAGTTCTAGCAGAATTAATTGAAAACTGTCAAAACTGTGAGATGCTGAAAAAAATAAGCTCCAAAAAAGGCAATTATATTCCTGCAGTTTTATGAAGTTATTTCTGCTTTAATACAAAAAGAATTGAACCAAACTTCTTATTTTAAAATGTTGAAATGAGAGACAGAATTTCTTTTCATGCTGTCGTATCTGCACACTTTTTTGAATAATTATAGTTTCTAGTTGTTATGATTATGACTATAATTTAGAAAACATTAATTGGAACACTATACAGAGTAGAGGTGTCTGCAGTCACTGTCTGAAACAATAGCTTAGATAGATATGAATTGCTTCATCCACTTCAGCACGTATTAACTCTGAAGACTGATAATAACAATACTGTTACCATTTCAGTACTATTCATTTCATTTGAAATATCTAGCTAAAGCACATATCTCAAAAACTTATATTCTCTCTAAGCATAAAAAAACCAAACCCTGACTATATTTTGCATAATCAAATATGAAGAGAAATTTTCCTTCCAATCCTGTTGCTTTGTTGGAGTTTCTTTGGCAGAAACGTTTTCTTCTGGCAAACGGTTTCTTTCTGCTTCTCAAAAGGGTCCATTTCCAATGAAATATGAATGTTCAATAAAACGAAAACATTTTTCTGAAGCTAAAGTTGAGGAAGGTCTGAATTGGGAGAAGCAGTTCCTTTCATATTCGGCTTTGTAACATTGTGTATTGCATTTTCTTTGTGCCATGATGTTATCTCTCTCTATATACTTTGTCCGAGACTCCAAGGACCCAGAAAACTGCGGGTCATTTCTGCAAAACAGGCATAACCTTAACTAACATTTAAGCTTAGTCTCAAACAGTCTTTACGCTCCTTCAGGATCTGGTTAACCTAGTTACAAGCTGCACCACGTTAGACAGAAAACAGAAATTTCCACCAATTTGTCCCCCCCCCTCCCCCAAGTGAAAGAAAGAACCAAAGTGAAAGACTTTGTTTTCTCCCAGTCTAATTCCTCTTACATTTCAGCGATGTTGGTTTTTTTCCCCTCACTTACACATTCTTTCAGATGCAGATCTGGAAAGTAGTTCCCTGTTTCTAAATCTGTGTCACAGGCACAATAAGCCGGTGGGAGATGAAGGCAGTGGAATTCCACAGGCCCCCCACTGACTCCAATTAAAATGAGGGCCAGAAAGCAATTACTCTGTGAAAGTATATATATCTGCAACCACCCGGGAGGGGTGGCATTAATAAAGAGTTTTAATGCTGTTGCCTAATTAGGAGGAGAGCTAAGGTTAGCAATTCTGCTTGTCACAGTGATTCAAAACATGACAAAGGGGAGTGAGAAATAGTACTTTTAAGGTAAGGGAAGCTTTACTTTCAAGCTCGTGGTAACGACACTTTCATCTGATGACTGCATGACAGATGGAAGGAAAAAGAAACAGCCCTAAGAAGCCACAGCCTAAGAGAGTGTCACAGATTTTGGAAAGCTGTGTCTTCAAGAAAAATGAAACTCATCCCCATTGGTCCTATCAGGAAAAGAGCCATTTTAATTTACCTATTTCTTTTAAACCTCCCTGCCATCCCATTACATCCTGCTTCCCTCTCTCCTCATGTCTCACTTTTGGGCAAATGCCAGCTCAAAACTTGTGTCTCTTTAGGCTCTGGATGCTCTCCAAATTTGCTGGTGTTTTTGTTCCTTTCATCATTAAGTAGCGAGAAGTTCAGGGGCTGAGACATCTCTGTTAATGTTGTCTGGAGCACTGTGAATTGATTTAAAACAGCTCATCACCGCCTCTTGATAATCAGGTGTCCCTCCTCGCACTCCGACGGTGAACTCTCCTGGTGGCCTGCCAGGCAGGTGGGCTCCAGTCTCTTGCTCCCCCTCTCAGTGACACCTATATAAAAAGCCAGATCCTCATCTCTTCTCAAGGGGGTTGGAGACCAACTCTTCAGCTAAATCCACCTGTACCACAGGGTT